>NC_041393.1:96154115-96206143 GCF_002162155.2 Triticum dicoccoides
AGGCAGCATCGATCAGCTTCAGTTAGCAGCAGTAGCGAAGGAATCGCTCGATCGAGTTCAGTTAACAACCATCGATCGATCGCTCGGGTTCAGTAACGCATAGCCTGTAGTGCAATTGCTCGGGTTTAGTTAGAGCCCAACGCCTCGCTCGGCTTCAGTTAGATCCCACACCTCGCACACACATGCGTACGTGTACAAGAGAAACGCGCATCGCTCGGCCCCCGACCTCCCACCGTAACCGGGAACTCCCCAAAATTTTCCTCGCCCTTGCTTCTATCATGGTTTTTTCCGTCATGGACGGCCCAAAGAATGTCATGCGGCTGCGTCTCCGGCCCGCCCAGGACGAAAATCCCATTTTCTATCATGATTTTTTGTCATAGAAGTAGGAGCCCACCACATCTATGATGATATCTCGTTTTGTCACAACTATTGTCGTAGAAGTGTCATATGTATGACAGAAAAAAATTTCGTTCGGCCCAAAATGTCACGGATGTGTCTTTTTTTGTAGTGTATCTAGGTGACATTAGGGTTTTGGTTGATTTGTGTCTTAAGGTGTTATTCTAGTATGAACTCTATGATAGATTGAACGGAAAGAATAGCTTCGTGTTATGTTACTATGGACTCTTGAATAGATCGAGCAGAAAGGATAACTTTGAGGTGGTTTCGTACCCTACCATAATCTCTTCGTTTGTTCTCCGCTATTAGTGGCTTTGGAGTGACTCTTTGTTGCATGTTGAGGGATAGTTATATGATCCAGTTATGTTATTATTGTTGAGAGAACTTGCACTAGTGAAAGTATGAACCTTAGGCCTTGTCTCCTAGCATTGCAATACCATTTGTGCTCACTTTTATCATTAGTTACCTTGCTGTTTTTATAATTTCAGATTACAAATATCCATATTATACCATCCATGCACTTGTATCACCATCTCTTCGCCGAACTAGTGCACCTATACAATTTACCATTGTATTGGGTGTGTTGGGGACACAAAAGACTCTTTGTTATTTGGTTGTAGGGTTGTTTGAGAGAGACCATCTTCATCCTACGCCTCCCACGGATTGATAAACCTTAGGTCATAACCTTGAGGGAAATTTGCTACTATCCTACAAACCTCTGCACTTGGAGGCCCAACAACGTCTACAAGAAGAAGGTTGTGTAGTAGACATCAAGCTCTTTTCTGGCGCCGTTGCTGGGGAGGTGAGTGCTTGAAGGTATATCTTTAGATTGTGCAATCTAATCTTTTTGTTTCTTATTTTATCACTAGTTTAGTCTATAAAAGAAAATTACAAAAAAATGGATTTGAGTTTGTCTCATACGCTTCATCTTTTTAATATCTTTCGTGAGGATGATGAAAAGGAAAATTGTGCTCAAGTGCTAGAAGAAGAAGTCTATAAAATGTCTGGTATTACATCTTTGAATGATGAGCATGGTTGCAATGTTGTTAGTATGAATTCCTTGAATATCCATGATGCTAATGATATGCAAAGCCACAAGCTTGGGGAAGCTATGTTTGATGAAGATGATATGTTTAGTCCCCCAAGTTTTGATGAGAATATTTATTATGATGAAAGCATGTCTCCTATTTATGATGATTATATTGATGAAAGTGGGTTTGGAAGAGTGTTAACTTTAGGAAGTAGTGATCCCACTATTTTGGAGGATGTTGAATCTTATTGTGATGAACATGAAAGTGGATTGGAAGAGTGTCAACTTTATTTAGTGATGATTCCACTATTTCGGAAGAAGTTCCAATTGATTATGAGAACATAGTTGCTATCTATGATGATTGTTATGATGACTTGTATGCTATAAATAATAATGATGACCATGAAACTTGTCATCATGATTTTAGTTTTCAATTGGATTATGCCTCACATGATAACTATTTTGTTAAGTTTTCTCCCACTACTATTGATGAGAATAAATTTGCGTATGTGGAGAGTAGTAAATTTTCTATGCTTGTAGATCATGAAAAGAATGCTTTAGGTGCTGGTTATATTGTTGAGTTCATTCATGATGCTACTGAAAATTATTATGAGGGAGGAATATATGCTTGTAGTAATTGCAATAATACCAAGTTTCCTCTCTATGTGTTGAAATTTTTGAAGCTATGCTTGTTTTGCCTTCCTATGCTAGTTGATTATTGTGTTGGGGAACGTAGCAAAAATTCTAAATTTAACTACGAGTCACCAAGATCTATCTATGGAGAGACTAGCAATGAGGGGAAGGAGACTGCATCTACATACCCTTGTAGATCGCTAAGCGGAAGCGTTCAAGAGAACGGGGTTAAAGGAGTCATACTCGTCGTGATCCAAATCACCGGAGATCCTAGTGCCGAACGGACGGCACCTCCACGTTCAACACACGTGCAGCCCGGTGATGTCTCCCATGCCTTGATCCATGCCTTGATCAACGCAAAATATCTCTTGCACGATGGCAACAGATCAGCATAAGTTTCTTGCTATCCTATTACACGGCACTCCAAGGCCCAAAATATGGAAATATTCATTGATCGTTCCTGATGTACCAACCGCCTGGACGGATTAAGCTTCATCACCGGGTTGATGTGAGGTAGATGGATCATCTGGCGTCGGTTCAACCTCTTCTTCATCCACTGACTGGAAGTCATTGGTGGTCCAGTCAATCCGGGTTAAGGCCTGAAAGACAGCCTCTTCACTTATAAGCTCAGTCGGATCAACGTCAGGAGCGTAAGTATGCTTACGGATTGGTGGAATGAGGCTCTGCGCTTCAGGGATCACAGCTTCAACCCGTTTGTTGTCTGCATCATAGAACGATCGGTGAACCGTCAGGTTCGCCTCTTCGGCTAGTTGACTCGCCAAAGGACGCATCTCCCTTGTTACCCGTTTCAGGGCGTCATTGTCAAATTGTTCGCCATTTTCTTGGGCACTGGGGAAGCCTTTGGATATATCAGCCGGGTCAAGGTCAGCTATCCATGCCTTGGCTTGAGTTAGCGCCAGCAAAGCGCCGGCCCGAGCAGCGGATCGCTTCAGCTCTTCTATTTGCGCTGGCACCATTGAAAGACGATCCAGCGTATCTTTGATAAGTGTTGGTGCCGCATTATCATATGAAGTTGCGCATATAACCCGTTGAGTGCCGGTATACAGCTGCTAAATCAGTGTATATGCCGCTTTAAGCCTCTTCCGCATGTCAGAACCCAGGTGAGCGATGCGATTTCCTATATCGGTTCAAGAAATACATGTTAAACCGATGAAATTTCAAAGGGATACAACTTTTGGCAACCACTACTTACCAAATATGGCAGAGGTCATGGCATTAATTTGGCGCTTCAGTCCAGATAATTCTTCTGCCACCGGTTTAAGAGCCGATTCAGCAGTCTCCGACCGCTTCACTAGTCCGGCCTTCTCGCTGTCCCAGTTGGCCTGCTCAGATTTAAAATATTCTTTAAGTTGCTCCATGGTGGTCAAAGCGGTTCTCAGCTCATCCTTGGCCTTGGTGGTTTCTGCTTGTTGGGCCTCAAGGTTTGCTCGAAGATCAGCAATTTGTGAGGTTTGCTGATTTATTTCACTCTGCAATAGTAAGAGAGCATGTTAATATCTTTTTCAAAGTCCCAAGCATATAACCAGTTATACACTCAGCACTTGGGGGCTAATGCAGATCATTTTTATGCGGATACTTCAAGTCCCAAGGATTAAGACAAGTTTTAATCATGGCACTTGGGGGCTAATGTGTATTTGATCAAGACAAAGAACAGTTCACAAGGTACAGCATGAAGAATATAAAGTACCGGTTTGACTTTCTCAAGACAAACCGGCCCTTGGGGGCTACATGCAATGAAGGTGCAGAAATTCTAAAGTGCAATGTTTACCTCATAGCGTTCCTTCATTAGATTTACTAAACCGGCTTCATAATCACGGCTTGTATACAGCCGGTTCAGAAAGCCGGAATGAAGGTCTTGAGCAGAGAGATCGGTGTAAGCAGACAAATCAGTCTTACCCTTCCCTTTGTTCAAGGTAGCAAATTCATCTTTCGCAGTATGCTTTGACAGGGCAACCGGATTACCAGGGGCGGTATATCCAGTGCCTGTAACAACAACATCATCATCCTTGGCCAGGCTGGAAGAGTCAAGGTTTTGAACAGGGCTTGGCGGTTTGTTAGCTGGACTTGGCGGATCAGCAATTGAGTCCCGTTGTTCCATTGCCGGGCTCGGGGGAGCAGGAGGATTTAAAGTATCAGCCTCTGCAGACGGTTCAGCTTCTGGCGGGTTAGCATTACCATCTTGATTTGGCCCAGCAGAGTTGTCCATGGCAACTTCCGGGTTTTTGTTATGATGCTCGAGTGTCTTTTCCGGATCAACTTCAACAGTAGGGTCGCTGGTCTTGGCCTTCTTGCTTAATCGAGCTTTGGCGCTATAACACCAAAGGTTAGAGTATGATAAATCGACAAAATAAAGTTATAAATCAGGTAACACTTACCCGGCAACTACTTTGAGAGGAGGCAATTGGGTGGTCGACGAACCGCCAGATGAGCTAGAAGAAGCCTGGTAATTCGGGTCAGACGGATTGAGAGGGCATCGGAAGAAACCTTTAAAAGGCTATTGTTTTTCAGGAGAACAAATCACCTCTGGACGGTGTTTCCGGGGGGCGTATCAGCTAAACCGGACGAAGTGATCTGTTGACCACTATGCCGGGTTGTGCGACGTTCTTCTGCTTGCCGTTTCTTCAAAGAAAATTTTGGATCCAAATGAGCAAGGGGGTGAGATTGTTTTACTTTCCGAACTGTACGGCGAGTTCTTTGAACCGGCACAGGGTCCGAGTTGGAAGAAAGAAGAATTACCTCAACATGATCTGCATGGCTGGCTTCAGCATCATCCTGAAGATGATCATTGTCAATAAGATGTATAAAAAAGGAGCCAAGTGAGTCAAGTTCTACCTCAGCATCTGATTCTTCTTCCTCCGGCGGTTCAAAAGAATCGACAGCTTTCTTCTTTCCGGCTTTCTTGGTGACCTTGGTTTTTACACGAGGAGCACGTGCCGGTTTATTACGTTTCCAAAAAGAGTTGTTGGCCTGCAATTAAGGCAAAGAAAGGTTAGTAAACAGTCGATGTGGAAATCAGTAAAGTATGTACATGAACTTACCGCCGACGGTTTATTGGAGACGCAAAACGGAGGCAAACCGGTTTGGCTGCATGCAGTGACCGTTTCATCAAGCATCCTCTTTACACATTCAGTGATTTCAAGCTCGGTCATTATTACTTCATGATACCGTTGAGGGTCTTTTACACTTCCGGTATACTCATGCATCAATCCGGGGCGGCAGCTCAAAGGCAGAATGCCCCATGAAACCTAGCAGCGGACAAGATCAATGCCGGTTAAACCGTTGGCCATCAGAGCCCGGAGCTTGGCGAGTTGAGGAGCAAAATTCTTCCGTTCCGCGGCGGTTAGACGCGGAGGCATTGGGTGGCTGTTGCTAAGCCGGTGAGGGCGATAGCCCGGCAAGGGATTTTCTCCATCAGGAGCAGTATTCCGGCAGTAAAACCAGGTCTGGTTCCAATCTTTATGATGGCTATGGTGTTTGGCATGAGGGAAATCAACTTCTTTCCTCTGTGTTGGGGCCATCTGAGAATTCTGTGCGGCGGTTCAGATGAAAAAAATCTCGGAACAGCTCCACGGTTGGCTCTTTTTGAAGGTAAACTTCGCACAATACTTGAAAGTTGCATATGTTTGATACAGAGTTCGAACCAATATCTTGCGGATGGAGTTGGAAGCTGGCAAGGACATCCTGGAAATTTTTTGATCCGGGCGGACTAAATCCCCGGTCTAAATGTTGCATAAAAACAATCACCTCTCCCTCTTGAAGTTCAGGTGGACATTCCGATTCCGGAATTCGCCAGTGGAGAATTTTCTTCAAAGCTAAAGCACCAGTGATGACGTAACCATTGATCTGTGTCTCTGTGATCCGAGATGGAACCCAGTTGCAAGCAGAAAATTGCTTCGACATTCCGTAATGAGGAACCGAAAATAAAAAGTGTCGTTTTAAGGCGTCTAATTCAGTGTTAAACCGGAGAAGGGTACTGTGCGAGTTCAGTTGGCGGTTTAAGAGAGGGCTAATGTTATATGGCGGATTGACTTTTAAAGAATTAAACTGCCTATAGGTAGGATGGCCATAATTCGAAATTTCTGCTAAGTGTTACAAAAACAGGTTTCGCAATATGGCAGTATAATTTTGGATCTACCGTGGATAATCTAAGAAAATGTTCCCGAGCCCTACAATGGCGCTAAAGAGGAACAGAGACGAACCAGACGGAGTCTATTTGGAAACAGTAAGATACTACGGTACGGTGAACAAACAACATGGATCTAGCCGCAGTTCAAAACTATCAGACACACATATGTATACTCAACAGGAAGACTAGAAGGAGGAACACAAAAGAACTGATGAACGGCGATTAACATGGATGAACTTGAAACCCTAATGAAGATCTAGGGCTACAGGGAAGAAAATTACCAGGGCCACATGGCGGCGGAAGAGTGCGGCAGGGTCTCTGGAACAAACAGGGTGATGCAGCGGCCTTGGTCGGTGCAGATTCAAAGATCGACGGCGGCAGCGGCGCTGGGGTTTCTTTCGGTCGCGAGGAAGAAGAAGAGAAGAAAGGGGAGAAAATGAAATTACCTGTCGGGTGTATTTATAACAGGGCAGGGAGATAAGTGACAGGCGCGAGAATCAAGGAATCCAAAGCAGCAAGTGGCGCGGCTGTCGCCTCGATTTCTGGGATGGCATTAAATAAAGGGAATCTTTTTTTTACAGAGATGACGTCATGATGATCCGTTGCTGTATCCAGAGGATGACGTCACGACGGTTTAACAAAGTTTATAAAAGAAGGCATCATGGCAGTTTACGAGGAATGAAAGAAGGCGTTCACAGGATTCTGCTAAGTATCAAAGATTAACATGAACAGGTTCAAATCAATCTGGGGCCTAATGTTGGGGATATAACTACTGAGTATAAACCGCCCAGGAGGGGGCCGGTTCACGCTCAACCATATTGAAGCCCACGAAGACCCGGAAGGTGGCGCTTTACTATGAAGCTTAGAGGCCCAGAGCCCAAAGGCGGATTAGGGCCCATAGTGGTAAACCACCATAGTCATATAGCCTGTATTGTGAGATAAGGAAAGGAGAGACCTAGCCGAACACTTGTATGAGTCGGCCTCGGGACTCTATAAACCGGCCAGGCGTCAACCTGTGTATATAAGGGGACGACCCGGCGGCAGTTCAGGGACAAGAAACAACAACTCGAGACTCAGGCAAGAGGATTGCGCTCCCTGATCATCGAAACCCAATCAATCCCACCACAACTAGACGTAGGCTTTTACCTTCATCGAAGGGGCCGAACTAGTATAAAACTCCCGTGTCCCTTGTCCGGTTTAACCCCTTCAAGCTAACCCGTTGCGATGGCTCCACGACTAAGTCCTTTCACAAGGACATCTGACGTGATAATTCCACGACAGAGAGGTTGAGGAAGACTCCATCCAGCAGCAGCACAACGGCGTGGTGGTGGTGGAGGAGCGTGGCAATCCTGCAGGGCTTCACCAAGCACCCCGACATATGAGGAGAAAGAGAGGTAAGGTTGCGCCAACAGGAGAAGAACTTCGTGTGTTGGGCTGCCCCTTTGCCTCCACTATATATAGGGGGGCAGGGGGGGCTGCACCCCCACCTAGGGTTCCACCCTAGGGGCAGCGGCCAGCCCAAGATCCCATCTGAGGGGGCGGCCAAGGGGGAAGGAGGGGAAACTTGCCCCCCAAGTTAGGTGGGTGCGCCCCCTCCCCAAACCCTAGGCGCCCTGGGCCCTTATGGGGGGGCGCACTAGCCCACCTGAGGCTGGCCCCCTCCCACACTTGGCCCATGCTGCCCTCCGGGGATGGTGGCCCCACTTGGTGGACCCCCGGGACCCTCCCGGTGGTTCCGGTACGTTACCGATAAAACCCGAAACTTTTCCGGTGACCAAAATAGGACTTCCCATATATAAATCTTTACCTCCAGACCATTTCGGAGCTCCTCGTGACATCCGGGATCTCATCCGGGACTCCGAACAACATTCGGTAACCACATACAAACTTCCTTTATAACCCTAGCGTCATCAAACCTTAAGTGTGTAGACCATACGGGTTCGGGAACCATGCAGACATGACCGAGACGTTCTCCGGTCAATAACCAACAGCGGGATCTGGATACCCATGTTGGCTCCCACATGTTCCACGATGATCTCATTGGATGAACCACGATGTCGAGGATTCAATCAATCCCATATACAATTCCCTTTGTCTAGCGGTATTGTACTTGCCCGAGATTCGATCGTCGGTATGCCGACACCTTGTTCAATCTCGTTACCGGCAAGTCTCTTTACTCGTTCCGTAACACATCATCCCGTGATCAACCCCTTGGTCACATTGTGCACATTATGATGATGTCCTACCGAGTGGGCCTAGAGATACCTCTCTGTTTACACGGAGTGACAAATCCCAGTCTCGATCCGTGCCAACCCAACAGACACTTTCGGAGACACCCGTAGTGCACCTTTATAGCCACCCAGTTACGTTGTGATGTTTGGTGCACCCAAAGCATTCCTACGGTATCCGGGAGTTGCACAATCTCATGGTCTAAGGAAATGATACTTGACATTTAGAAAAGCTTTAGCATACGAACTACGATCTTTGTGCTAGGCTTAGTATTGGGTCTTGTCCATCACATCATTCTCCTAATGATGTGGTCCCGTTATCAACGACATCCAATGTCCATGGTTAGGAAACCGTAACCATCTATTGATCAATGAGCTAGTCAACTAGAGGCTTATTAGGGACATGGTGTTGTCTATGTACCCACACATGTATCTGAGTTTCCTTTCAATACAATTATAGCATGGATAATAAACAATTGTCATGAAAAAGGAAATATAATAACTAATTTATTATTGCCTCTAGGGCATATTTCCAACAGTCTCCCACTTGCACTAGAGTCAATAATCTAGTTCACATCGCCATGTGATTAACACTGATAGGTCACATCGCCATGTGACCAACATCCAAAGAGTTTACTAGTGTCACTAAACTAGTTAACATCACCATGTGATTAAGACTCAATGAGTTATGGGGTTTGATCATGTTTTGCTTGTGAGAGAGGTTTTAGTCAATGGGTCTGCAACATTCAGATCCGTATGTATTTCGCAAATCTCTAGGTCATATTGTAAATACTGCTTCCACGCTCCACTTGGAGCTATTCCAAATGGTTGCTCCACTATATGTATCTGGTTTGCTACTCAGAGTCACTCGGATAGGTGTTAAAGCTTGCATCGACATAACCCTTTACGCCGAACTCTTTATCACCTCCATAATCGAGAAACATGTCCTTATTTACTCCAAGGACAATTTTGACCGCTGTCCAATGATCCATTCCTGGATCATTCTTGTACCCCTTTACTGACTCATGGCAAGGCACACTTCCGGTGCGGTACACAGCATAGCATACTATAGAGCCTATGTCTGAAGCATAGGGGACGACCTTCGTCCTTTCTCTCTCTTCTGCCGTGGTCGAGCTTTAACTCTTAACTTCATACCTTAAAACTCAGGCAAGAACTCCTTCTTTGACTGATCCATCTTGAACACCTTCAAGATCATGTCAAGGTATGTGCTCATTTGAAAGTACCATTTACCGTTTTGATCTATCCTCATAGATCTTGATGCTCAATGTTCAAGCAGCTTATTCCAGGTTTTCTATTGAAAAACACTTTTCAAATAACCCTATATGCTTTCTAGAAATTCTACATCATTTCTGGTCAACAATATGTCAACAACATATACTTATCAGAAATTCTATAGTGCTCCCACTCACTTCTTTGGAAATACAAGTTTCTCATAAACTTTGTATAAACCCAAAATCTTTGATCATCTCATCAAAGCGTACATTCCAACTCCGAGATGCTTACTCCAGTCCTTAGAAGGATCGCTGGAGCTAGCATACCTTTTAGCATCCTTAGGATCGACAAAACCTTTCTGATTGTATCACATACAACCTTTTCTTATGAAAACTGGTAAGGAAACTCGTTTTGACATCCAGTTGGCTGATTTCATAAATGCAGCTAATGCTAACATGATTCCGACGGACTTAAGCATCGCTACGGATGAGAAAATCTCATCGTAGTCAACTCGTTGAACTTGTGAAAAACTCTTCGCCACAAGTCGAGCTTCACAGACGGTGACATTACCGTTCACGTCCGTCTTCTTCTTAAAGATCCATTTATCTCAATGGCTTGCCGATCAACGGGCAAGTCCACCAAAGTACATTCTTTGTTCTGATACATGGATCCTATCTCGTATTTCATGACTTCTAACCATTTGTTGGAATATGGGCCCACCATTGCTTCTCCATAGCTCGTAGGTTCATTGTTGTCTAGCAACATGACCTTCAAGACATGATTAATGTACCACTCTGAAGTAGTACGCATCCTCGTCACCCTACGAGGTACGGTAGTGACTTGATCCGAAGTTTCATGATCACTATCATAAGCTTCCACTTCAATTGGTGTAGGTGCCACAGGAACAACTTCCTGTGCCTTGCTACACACTAGTTGAAGTGATGGTTCAACAACCTCATCAAGTCTCCACCATCCTCCCACTCAATTCTTTCATGAGAAACTTTTCCTCGAGAAAGGACCCGATTCAAGAAACAATCCCTATTGCTTTCGGATCTGAATTAGGAGGTATACCCAACTGTTTTGGGTGTCCTATGAAGATGCATTTTATCCTCTTTGGGTTCGAGCTTATCAACCTGAAACCTTTTCACATAAGCACCGCAGCCCCAAACTTTTAAGAAACGACAACTCATATTTCTCCAAACCATAGTTCAAATTGTGTCATCTCAACGGAATTACGTGGTGCCCTATTAAAGTGAGTGCGGTTGTCTCTAATGCCTAACCCATGAACGATAGTGGTAATTCGATAAGAGACATCATGGTACGCACCATATCCAATAGGGTGCAACTATGATGTTCGGACACACCATCACACTATGGTGTTCCAGGCGGTATTAATTGTGAAACAATTTCCACAGTGTCTTAATTGCGTGCCAAAGCTCGTAACTCAGATACTCATCTCCATGTTCATATCATAGACATTTTATCCTATTATCACGATGATCTTCAACTTCACTCTGAAATTACTTGAACCGTTCAATAATTCAAACTTGTGTTTCATCAAGTAAATATACTCAACATCTACTTGAATCATCTGTGAAGTAAGAACATAACGATATTCACTGCATGCCTCAGCACTCATTGGACTGCACACATCAAAAATGTGTTACTTCCAACAAGTTGCTATCTTGTTCCATCTTACTGAAAACGAGGCTTTTCAGTCATCTTGCCCATGTGGTATGATTTGCATATCTCAAGTGATTCAAAATCAAGTGAGTCCAAACGATCCATCTGCATGGAGTTTCTTCATGCGTATACACCAATAGACATGGTTCGCATGTCTCAAACTTTTCAAAAAACGAGTGAGTCCAAAGATCCATCAACATGGAGCTTCTTCATGCGTTTTATACCAATATGACTTACATGGCAGTGCCACAAGTAAGTGGTACTATCATTACTATCTTATATCTTTTGGCATGAAAATGTGTATCACTACGATCGAGATTCAATAAACCATTCTTTTAGGTGTAAGACCATTGAAGGTATTATTCAAATAAATAGAGTAACCATTATTCTCCTTAAATGAATAACCACATTGCGATAGACATAATCGAATCATGTCTATGCTCAACGCAAACACCAAATGTCACTATTCAGGTTTAGCACCAATCTCGATGGTAGAGGGAGCGTGCGATGCTTGATCACATCATACTTGGAAACACTTGCAACACATATCGTCAGCTCACCTTTAGCTAGTCTCCGTTTATTCCGTAGCCTTTTATTTCGAGTTACTAACACTTAGCAACCGAACCGGTATCTAATACCCTGGTGCTACCAGGAGTACTAGTAAAGTACACATTAACATAATGTATATCCAATATACTTCTATCGACCTTGCCAGCCTTCTCATCTACCAAGTATCTAGGGTAATTCTGCTTCAGTGTCCGTTTCTCTCATTACGGAAGCACTTAGTCTTGGGTTTGGGTTCAACCTTGGGTTTCTTCACTGGAGCAGCATCTGATTTGCCATTTCATGAAGTACCCCTTCTTGCCCTCGCCCTTCTTGAAACTAGTGGTTTCACTAACCATCAACAATTGATGCTCCTTCTTGATTTCTACATTCGTGGTGTCAAACATCGCGAATAGCTCAAGGATCATCATATCTATCCCTGTTATGTTATAGTTCATCACGAAGCTCTAGTAGCTTGGTGGCAATGTCTTTGGAGAAACATCACTATCTCATCTGGAAGATTAAATCCCACTCGATTCAAGTGATTGTTGTACCCAGACAATCTGAGTACAAGCTTAACGATTGAGATCTTCTCCCTTAGTTTGTAGGCTAGAAAACTCGTCGGAGGTCTCATACCTCTTGACGTGGGCACGAGCCTGAAATCCCAATTTCAGCCCTCGAAACATCTCATATGTTCCGCGACGTTTTGAAATCGTCTTTGGTGCCTCAACTCTAAACCATTTAACTGAACTATCACGTAGTTATCAAAACGTGTATGTCAAATGTTCACAACATCCACAGACGACGTTCGAGGTTCAGCACACTGAGCGGTGCATTAAGGAAATAAGCCTTCTACGAAGCAACGAGGACAATCCTTAGTTTACGGACCCAGTCTGCATAATTGCTACTATCAACTTTCAACTAAATTTTCTCTAGGATCATATCTAAAACAGTAGAACTGAATCGCGAGCTATGACACAATTTGCAAAGGGTTTTTGACTATGTTCAGGATAAATAAGTTCATCTAATGAACTCCCACTCAGATAGACATCCCTCTAGTCATCTAAGTGATTACATGATCCGAGTCAACTAGGCCGTGTCCGATCATCTTGTGAGATGGACTAGTCATCATCGGTGAACATCTTCATGTTGATCGTATCTACTATACGACTCATGCTCGACCTTTCAGTCTCTTGTGTTCCGAGGCCATGTCTGTACATGCCAGGGTCGTCAAGTCAACCTAAGTGTTCCGCGTGTGTAAATCTGGCTTACACCCATTGTATGTGAACGTTAGAATCTATCACACCCGATCATCACGTGGTGCTTCGAAACGACGAACTTTCACAACGGTGCACAGTTAGGGGGAAAACTTTCTTGAAATTTTAATGAGGAATCATCTTATTTACTATCGTCGTTCTAAGCAAATAAGATGCATAAACATGATAAACATCACATGCAATCAAAAAGTGACATGATATGGCCAATATCATTTTGCTCCTTTTGATCTCCATCTTCGGGGCTCCATGATCATCATCGTCACTGGCATGACACCATGATCTCCATCATCATGATCTCCATCATCGTGTCTCCATGAAGTTGTCTCGCCAACTTATTACTTCTACTACTATGGCTACCAGTTAGCAATAAAGTAAAGTAATTACATGGCGTTGTTCAATGACACGCAGGTCATACAATAAATAAAGACAACTCCTATGGCTCCTGCCGGTTGTCATACTCATCGACATGCAAGTCGTGATTCCTATTACAAGAACATGATCAATCTCATACACATATCATTCATCACATTCTTCTTGGCCATATCACATCACATAGCATACCCTGCAAAAACAAGTTAGACATCCTCTAATTGTTGTTTGCATGTTTTATGTGGATGCTATGGGTTTCTAGCAAGAACGTTTCTTACCTACACAAAAAAACCACAATGTGATATGTCAATTGCTATTTACCCTTCATAAGGACCCTTTTCATAGAATCCGATCCGACTAAAGTGGGAGAGACTGGCACCCGCTAGCCACCTTATGCAACAAGTGCATGTCAGTCGGTGGAACCTGTCTCACGTAAGTGTACGTGTAAGGTCGGTCCGGGCCGCTTCATCCCACGATGCCGCCGAATCAAGATTGGACTAGTAACGATAAGAATATTGAACAAAATCAATGCCCACAACTACTTTGTGTTCTACTCGTGCATAGAATCTACGCAATAGACCTAGCTCATGATGCCATTGTTGGGGAACGTAGCAGAAATTCAAAATTTTCCTACGAGTCACCAAGATCTATCTATGGACAGACTAGCAACGAGGGGAAGGAGAGTGCATCTACATGCCCTTGTAGATCGCTAAGCGGAAGCGTTCAAGAGAACGGGGTTGAAGGAGTCGTACTCGTCGTGATCCAAATCACCGGAGATCCTAGTGCCGAACAGACGGCACCTCCTCGTTCAACACACGTGCAGCCCGATGACGTCTCCCATGCCTTGATCCAGCAAGGAGAGAGGGAGAGGTTGAGGAAGACTCCGTCCAGCAGCAGCACAACGGCGTGGTGGTGGTGGACGAGCGTGGAAATCCTGCAGGGCTTCGCCAAGCACCGCGAGATATGAGGAGAAAGAGAGGTAAGGCTGCGCCAACAGGAGAAGAACTTCGTGTGTTGGGCTGCCCCTTTGCCTCCACTATATATAGGGGGAGAGGGGGGGCTGCGCCCCCACCTAGGGTTCCACCCTAGGGGCGGCGGCCAGCCCAAGATCCCATCAGAGGGGGCGGCCAAGGGGGGGAGAGGGGAAACTTGCCCCCCCATGTTAGGTGGGTCCGCCCCCTCCCCAAACCCTAGGCGCCTTGGGCCCTTGTGGGGGGGGGGGCACACCAGCCCACCTAGGGCTGGCCCCCTCCCACACTTGGCCCATGCTGCCCTCCGGGGATGGTGGCCCCACTTGGTGGACCCTTGAGACCCTCCCGGTGGTCCCGGTACGTTACTGATAAAACCCGAAACTTTTCTGACCAAAACAGGACTTCCCATATATAAATCTTTACCTCCGGACCATTCCGGAACTCCTCGTGACGTCTGGGATCTCATTAGGGACTCCGAAAAACATTTGGTAACCACATACAAACTTCCTTTGTAACCCTAGCGTCATCGAACCTTAAGTGTGTAGACCCTACGGGTTCGGGAACCATGCAGACATGACCGAGACGTTCTCCGGTCAATAACCAACAGCAGGATCTGGATACCATTGTTGGCTCCCACATGTTCCATGATGATCTCATCGGATGAACCACGATGTCGAGGATTCAATCAATCTCATATACAATTCCGTTTGTCTAGCGGTATTGTACTTGCCCGAGATTCAATCGTCGGTATGCCGATACCTTGTTCAATCTCGTTATCGGCAAGTCTCTTTACTCGTTCCGTAACACATCATCCCGTGATCAACCCCTTGGTCACATTGTGCACATTATGATGATGTCCTACCGAGTGGGCCCAGAGATACCTCTCCGTTTACACGGAGTGACAAATCCCAGTCTTGATTCGTGCCAACCCAACAGACACTTTCGAAGACACCCGTAGTGCACCTTTATAGCCACCCAGTTACGTTGTGACGTTTGGTGCACCCAAAGCATTCCTACGGTATCCGGGAGTTGCACAATCTCATGGTCTAAGGAAATTATACTTGACATTTAGAAAAGCTTTAGCATACGAACTACAATCTTTGTGCTAGGCTTAGGATTGGGTCTTGTCCATCACATCATTCTCCTAATGATGTGATCCCGTTATCAACGACATCCAATGTCCATGGTCAGGAAACCGTAACCATCTATTGATCAACGAGCTAGTCAACTAGAGGCTTACTAGGGACATGGTGTTGTGTATGTACCCACACATGTATCTGAGTTTCCTTTCAATACAATTATAGCATGGATAATAAACGATTATCATGAACAAGGAAATATAATAATAACTAATTTATTATTGCCTCTAGGGCATATTTCCAACATATTGTTCCCATAAGTTGTTTTCTCACAAAATCCCTATGCATAGGAAGCAGGTTAGACTTAAATGTGCTAGTCATATTCTTCATGATGCTCTCTTTATGTTTTAATTCTTATCTTTTATGTGATCATCATTGAAATCGTCATGCCTAGCTAGGGGCGTTAAACAATAGCGCTTGTTGGGAGGCAACCCAATTTATTTTTGTTCCCTTCTGTTTGTTCCTGTTTAGTAATAAATAATTCATCTATAATCTGGTTAGATGTGGTTTTATGTTTTAATTAGTGTTTGTGCCAAGTAGAACCTTTGGGAAGACTTGGGTGAAGTCTTTATGATCTTGCTGTAAAAAACAGAAACTTTAGTGCTCACGAGATTAGCTGCCATTTCTTACTGGAGAGTGATTTTAGGTTGATTATTTTTGCAGATGATTAATAGACAAATTCCTCAGGTCTACCAATTTATTACAGAATTTTTGGAGCTATATAAGTATACGTTTGATACAGATTACTACAGACTATTCTGTTTTTGACAGATTCTGTTTTCTATGTGTTGTTTGTTTATTTTGATGCATCTATGGCTAGTATGTAAGGGTATGAACCATACAGAACTTGAAATACAGTAGGTTTATCACCAATATAAATAAATAGTGAGTTAATTACAGTACCTTATGTGGTGGTTTTGCTTTCTTTCACTAACGGAGCTTATAAGATTTCTTGTTGAGTTTTGTGTTGTGAAGTTTTCAAGTTTTGGGTAAAGATTTGATGGACTATGGAATATGGAGTGGCAAAAGACTAAGCTTGGGATTCCCAGGGCACCCCAAGATATTCAAGAGTATCCAAAAGCCTAAGCTTGGGGATGCCCCAGGAAGGCATCCCCTCTTTCATCTTCATTCATTGGTAACTTTACTTGGAGCTATATTTTTATTCGCCACATGATATGTGTTTTGCTTGGAGCGTCGTGTATGATATTAGTATTTGCTTTTTACTTTACTACAATCATCCTTGCTGTACACACCTTTTGGGAGAAGCCCACTTGATTAGAATTTATTAGAATACTCTATGTGCTTCACTTATATCTTTTGAGCTAGATAGTTTTTGCTCTAGTGCTTCACTTATATCTTTTAGAGCACAGAGGTGGCTTAATTTTGTAGAAATTTCTAGTCTCTCATGCTTCACTTATATTATTTTGAGAGTCTCTTAGAACAGCATGGTATTTTCTATGGTTATAAATTCGGTCCTAGAATGATGAGCATCCAACTTGGGTATAATAAAAACTATCATAGAAAGTGCATTAAACACTAGGATCAATTTGATGCTTGATAATTGTTTTGAGATATATATAAAGGTAGTAATGTTAAGATTCATGCTAGTGGGTAATTATGAAATTGAGAAATAGTTGTGTTGAAATTAGCAAGTCCCATAGAATGCACGTATGGTAAAAGTTGTGTGACAAATTTGTTGCATGAGGTACTCTTTTGATTGTCTTCCTTATGAGTGGCAGTCGGGGACGAGCGATGGTCTTTTCCTACCAATCTATCCCTCTAGGAGCATGCGTAGTAGTACTTTGCTTTGAGGGCTAAGTAGACTTTTGCAATAAGTATATGAGTTCTTTATGACTAATGTGAGTCCATGGATATACGCACACTCACCCTTCCACTTTGCTAGCCTCTATTATGCCGCACAAATTTCGCTGGTATCATGCACCCATTATTTAATTTCCTCAAAACAGACACCATACCTACCTATTATGGCATTTCCATAGCCATTCCGTGATATATTGCCATGCAACTTTCCACCGTTCCGTTATTATGACACACTCCATAATTGTCATATTGCTCTTTGCATGATCATGTAGTTGACATCGTATTTGTGGCAAGGCCACCCTCATAATTTTCATACATGTCACTCTTGATTCATTGCATATCCCGGTACACCGCCGGAGGCATTCATATAGAGTCATATCTTGTTCTAAGTATTGAGTTGTAATTCTCGAGTTGTAAACTAATAAAAGTGTGATGATCTTCATTATCAGAGCATTGTCCCAAGTTAGGGAAGGATGATGAAGACTATGATTCCCCCACAAGTCGGGATGAGACTTCAGACTTTATAAAAATAAAAGAGGCCAAAGAAGCCCACCAAATAAAAAAAAGAAAAAAATAAAAAAAGGGAAAAAGAGAGAGAAAAAGGAAAAAATGAAATGAGAGAAAAAGAGAGAAGGGACAATTGCTAATATCTATTTTCCACACTCGTGCTTCAAAATAGCACCATGATCTTCATGATAGAGAGTCTCTTATGTTGTCACTTTCATATACTAGTGGGAATTTTTCATTACAGAACTTGGCTTGTATATTCCAATGATGGGCTTCCTCAAAATGCCCTAGGTCTTCATGAGCAAGCAAGTTGGATGCACACCCATTTAGGTTTCTTTTGGTGAGCTTTCATACATTTATAGCTCTAGTGCATCCGTTGCATGGCAATCCCTACTCACTCACATTGATATCTATTAATGGGCATCTCCATAGCCCGTTGATACGCCTAGTTGATGTGAGACTATCTTCTCCCTTTTTGTCCTCACAACCACCACCATATACCACCATAGTGCTATGTCCATGGCTTGCGCTCATGTATTGCGTAAGAGTTGAAATAGCTGAAGCGCGTTAATAAGTATGAACCAATTGCTCGGCTCGTCATCGGGGTTGTACATGATGGGAGTATTTTGTGTTACGGAAATGAAGCATGGCATAACTATATGATTTTGTAGGGATAAGCTTTCTTTGGCTATGCTATTTTGATAGGACATGATTATTTGTTAGTATGCTTTGAGTATTGTTATTTTTATGTTTTAAAGCTTTTATCTTGAATCATTTGGATCTGAACAATCATGCCACAATAAAGAAAATTACATTGAGAATTATGCTAGGTAGCATTCCACATCAAAAATTCTATTTTTATCATTTACCTACTCGAGGACAATTAGGAATTAAGCTTGGGGATGCTTGATACGTCTCCAACGTATCTATAATTTTGGTTGTTCCATGCTATTATATTACGTATTTTGGATGTTTATAGGCTTTACTTTACACTTTTATATCATTTTTTGGGACTAACCTATTAACCGGAGGCCCAACCAATATTGTTGTTTCTTGCCTATTTTAGTATTTTGAGGAAAAGGAATATCAAACGGAGTCCAAACAGAATGAAACCTTCAGGAAACTTATTTTTGGAACAGAAGCAATCCCGGGAACTTGGAGTGCAAGCCAGGGAAGCGTCAAGGAGGCCACGAGATAGGGGGGCGCGCCCACCCCCCTGGGCACGCCCTCCTAGGGTGCCCCGAGGGTGAACTACTCCTCTCTCTCTCTCTCTCTTGTGTTCTTGACTTTGCACGATCTTGATGTATCGCGAGCTTTGCTATTATAGTTGGATCTTATGATGTTTCTCCCCCTCTACTCTCATGTAATGGACTGAGTTTTCCCTTTGAAGTTATCTTATCGGATTTAGTCTTTAAGGATTTGAGAACACTTGATGTATGTCTTGCCGTGTTTATTTGTGGTGACAATGAGATATCACGTGATCCACTTGATGTATGTTTTGGTGATCAACTTGCGGGTTCCGCCCATGAACCTATGCATAAAGGTTGGCACACATTTTCGTCTTGACTCTCCGATAGAAACTTTGGGGCACTCTTTGAAGTACTTTGTGTTGGTTGAATAGATGGATCCAACATTGTGTGATGCATATCGTATAATCATGCCCACGGATACTTGAGGTGACAATGGAGTATCTAGGTGACATTAGGGTTTTGGTTGATTTGTGTCTTAAGGTGTTATTCTAGTATGAACTCTATGATAGATTGAACCGAAAGAATAGCTTCGTTTATTTTACTACGGACTCTTGAATAGATCGAGCAGAAAGGATAACTTTGAGGTGGTTTCGTACCCTACCATAATCTCTTCGTTTGTTCTCCGCTATTAGTGGCTTTGGAGTGACTCTTTGTTGCATGTTGAGGGATAGTTATATGATCCAGTTATGTTATTATTGTTGAGAGAACTTGCACTAGTGAAAGTATGAACCTTAGGCCTTGTTTCCTAGCATTGCAATACCGTTTACGCTCACTTTTATCATTAGTTGCCTTGCTGTTTTTATAATTTCAGATTACAAATATCCATATCTACCATCCATATTGCACTTGTATCACCATCTCTTCGCCGAATTAGTGCACCGATACAATTTACGATTGTATTGGGTGTGTTGGGGACACAAGAGACTCTTTGTTATTTGGTTGCAGGGTTGTTTGAGAGAGACCATCTTCATCCTACGCCTCCCATGGATTGATAAACCTTAGGTCATCCACTTGAGGGAAATTTGCTACTGTCCTACAAACCTCTCCATTTGGAGGCCCAACAACGTCTACAAGAAGAAGGTTGTGTAGTAGACATCAGGGCCGGACCAGTCTGCTGCATCGACATCGCGGCGGAACCTTCGTGCTGCTTCGGCGGCATGGCAGGACCTTTGTGCTACTACTTCCGCGCGGCGGGACATGTCTGCTGCTTTCGCAGCGAGGCGGGACAACTCTCGTGCTTCCGCTTCCATGCTCGCCTCTCCCTGGTGGTAATCTCTCAACCCAGAACTCACGCTGGCCATGGCAGACGGAAGGGAAGGATGTTGAATGACTTGTTTGTTTTTGTGGATGAGGAGTTGAGGAGGAATGTGCAGTCATCTTGGCATAGTAGTATTTATAACCGAGTACTAATACGCTCCTAAGTGGAAACTATTTAGGTTGTGGTCGGTGTGAAAAGGTTTGCAATCAATATAGCGTGGTAGTAGTAGTAATTTGGAATGTGACGAGACGCAAGCTCAAAATTATTGATGGTTCTAGTTTCGAAGTGCGGCACTATTCCCGGATGGCGTAACATGGGCAAGTATTCTCGGCCGTGGTGTAGCATATGCCATGGTAGTTCTATTTCTATTGTTGTGTACGTGCAATAACTGGCACTACCGTATACATATCTTACGGTTAATGGGGCGTTTGACAGGAATAGCCGCGTGGAGAGCTATAGGCTAGTCTTTTTTTCACACGCATTAAACCTATCTCTCGGGACTTCTCGCACGCACCATCGTTCCACCCACATACACTTGTACTCTGAGCTTAGTACATTATACATGAAGAAAAGAGGTGCACGCACACACTCGTCCTCTCACACACGCATATGTTTTTTCTCGAAAAGGAGGATGATGACCCCCGGCCTCTGCATCTGGGAGGTCACACACGCGTCTGTAGCTATGAATTGTAGTGTTATCAACCATCCGATTGGCTCTATCATAGGATTCACGTTGCTCCTTGGCCTTGAGATTGAGAAGTTTAAAATGCGGAAGCTAAGCTGGAGGCACGAGGTTTTGGTTAATGTGCGGATCGCACACGACACCAACACGACACCAGCTTCGTCTGCCTGGTGCACAGTCCGGTGAGTTGTCCAACACAACTAGGCCCTGCTTGGTATCTGCGCCTCGACTTATGCGCAGAGAAATTAGGGTCGGAGGGAGTACTACTAGTAGTAGTAGTACACAAGTATGAAACACTTCGTGAACAAACAAGCATATACTCCCTCTGTTCCAAAATACTCCCTCCGTCCGAAAATACTTGTCATCAAAATGGACAAAAAGGGATGTATCTAGAACTAAAATATATCTAGATACATTCCCTTTTATTCATTTTGATGACAAGTATTTCCGGACGGAGGAGTACTACTCTACTTGACTTCCATTTGTCCAAAAATGGATGTACCTATATACTAAAACATGTCTAGATACATCTATATTTTGACAAATGGAAGGCATGTATTGTGGAACGGAGGGAGTGCTTGTCATCAAAATGGATAAAAATGGACGTATCTAGAACTAAAATATGTCTACATACATCTCCTTTTATCCATTTTGATGACAAGTAGTAATTCTTACCCAAAGGAACTTCATATCCAACACACACAAAATATCCATTCGACTGTTGGAAATTACTGATCTGATGTCGAAGTAATTGCTGCATCGCCACCAAAACCCACCATTTCTTAAGCTAAAGTAGACCAAGATAATCCCTATATTAGCATATTACTAAGATAAACAGAAGGCACTATAGAAACATTTAGGACGTGAGCTTGTCAATCTGAATGTGGAGGGACACCAGCTTAGCCCCGGCCAACAGCTTGGGTGGAACTGTGAAGAAGGTCAGCTCCTGCACGGCGATGTCGCCGGGATCCTTGCTGCTTGTCACCTCCATTTCCACCTTGACGGCGTTGGTCGTGCCTTTGGGCTCCCCTGGTGGGCTGTTCATCCACAGCTTGGCCACGTAGTGCGATAGTGGGGATGCCCCCGCTCCGATGGAGATGACCAACACGGTGATAGGCGCGGCGATGTCGAGCACGCCACCGACCAAGAAAAATGCACGGCCGTCCTCCTCCATGAACATCAAGAGCCGTGGCTCCGACAGTGGCACTTGCAGCTGGAGCACCTTGCCGTCCTGGATCCTGTGCACGAGCATGGGATGCGCGGTGGTGATGTGGTGGTAGAGCGCCGGCGGCGGGCCTTCATAGCCGCAGATAGGCACGGGGCATTTGCAGGGCGCGAGCGGACACACGCTCTGGTGATCGGCGAGCTTGTGGTAAGTGACGTAGAGCCCACAGCCTTCGTGCGGGCACTCCACCCTCACCGACGAAAGGACGGCGTCCACCACCATGTTCCGCATGTCGAAGCCACCGCCGCGCTCGCACTTCTGGCACTGCCGCTGGTTCCCGGGGCGCTCGAGCGGCAGTCCGCGCAGGCCAGGTGCCCTCCCTTGCACTACAGAAATCAATCGAACAACACATCAATCAAGAAACCTGCACCTTGCTTGATCAGCCGAACGGACGAGGTTTATTCGAACCTCATACACTAGAGGCATCAAGGGGCAGAGGCACAAGGGGCAGTGTAGCACGGTGAGGTCCATCGAGACCTTAGAGAGCTCCATCATCGGGTCCTATTCCGTCTGCATGACCTCGCCCTCCTCATGCACAACCATCTCTCGCTTTAGGCCCGGGGCAATACTAAGATTTACCATCACATATTTATACTACTTCAAGGTGCATTAAATCAACACATGCAAGTATCAAAAGGAGAGTTACGGCATGCATGCATGCGTCAACTCATACATCAACAAGAAGTTTGATTATCCTCTCCCTCGCGGACTTAACTGCACCTGCCTTTGGCTGTATGACAGGTTGGCCACCCAGCTGTCGGGCCCACCTGTCAGGCCCACCTGTCATAAACGCAAAGGCAGGAGCGTCCCTCCCTCGCCCATGAGTGTGGTGGCTGGCAAGACTAGGAGAAGCTTTCGCTACATGCTCTCCCTCCCGCACGCGGTGGACATGCAGCAGTTCAATCGGTGTCAGATGGCCAGAAGCATACTGTAGTACTCCTCCAGTGCAGTAGTACTCCATCATTGTTCGACTTCCATGTGTGGCAGTTTCATGTGTAGAGTAGTCTAGGATAGCGTGTACCGTACCTGTAAGCTTAAAATCGTCGGGGTCGGCTCCATGCTATGTGGCCGTCTTGAAGTTAACAAAAAAATTAAAATAGTCTTCTGGCCCTACCTGTCATCCTGGTGATTGTAGTTTGGACGCTCATCTGGTCAAGACAAGAATATATATTTTAACTTGTGGTGGGTAAATGTTAGAGGTTGCAGCAAATATATTGTACACTGTAGGTTTTTCAGCCAAGCTTAGAGGCAAGCATGTGGGGCCTGTTGCAACGCCCCGGATCCGATGCGCTAGGTGTCTTCCAGTTATTCGTCGTTGTTGCCATGTAATTTGCTTGCGTGTTGCATTCTTCCATGTCATCATGTGCATCTCATTTTGCATACGTGTTCATTTCATGCATCCGAGCATTTTCCCTGTTGTCCATTTTGCAATCCGACACTTATGTCCTCCGGCGTCCCCCTTTCGTCTCCTGTTGTGAGCGGGTGTTAAACTTTCTTGGAATGGCCCGAGGTTTGCCAAGCGGCCTTGGTATAGTACCGGTAGACCGCCTGTCAAGTTTCGTGCCATTTGGAGTCCATTTGATACTCCAATGGTTAACCGCCTAGCCCGAAACCCCTCTCTCTTTGCAGCCCAGCCCCTCTTCACCATGGCCCAACAACCCATCCAAACCCCCTCCATGCTCTCAGTCGTTCGATCATGACCGCGTGGCCGAAAACCGCACCTCATTTGGACTCTCCTAGCTTCCAGAATCTATAAATAGGCCCTTCCCCTCAATTTTCGCGGATGATTCCCCTAACCCTAGCTCCTTCCTACCTCCGCGCCGCCACCGCCGCCGCCCGCGCCAATCGGGGCATGCCACGTGGCGACCGCCACCGCCCCGCCTCCACCGGCCCGCGAGGCCCGCGCCAGGCCCGCGGGGCCTGAATCCGCCGCCGCCCGGGGTCGCCCGCGCCCGCACCCTTCGCCGCCGCCCTTCACCGCGCCCGTCGCCTCCCGTTGACGGCCGCCGCCCGTCGCAGCCGCGGCACGCCGCCGCCGCCTGACCCGGCGGCCTCCCGCGCGCGCCGCCCCGTTCCCTGCCTCGTCCCCGACTCCGGCATCGCCCGCGCCGCCCTCGGCCGCCCGCCGTCGGGTCCCGTACCTGCCGCCGGCGTGCCTCACCGCTGCCGTCCTCCACCGTGCCGCCCGGAGCTCCTCGCCACCGGCGCCTCGCCTCCCGCGCCTCCCCGGCCTCCCCGCACCCCGTTCCCCGTTGGCTGCCGCCTTCTTCCCCGTCTTCGGCGAAGCCCCAGATCCAGATCTGAAAAAAAACGAGGTTGACCCCGAAATTCCACCAAGTCCCTTTTTCTGTCGTATTTTGGTGCCCACTTTGACCTGTCATATCTCTTTGCATACTGATCCGTTTTGTGCGTGTAATATGTCGAAATGTTCATTGAGAGATGCTCTACATTTCATTCCATTGTGCCATGTTTGTTGGAGTTCATCTTGATGCCTGAATCTCTATTGCAAAAGTGCTATATAATGTTGTCTGTTGTCTGTTAACAGAACATGCTCATTTGTCATTTTTGTCATGTTTAATGTGTGCCTCCTATGAGCATGAGCTCTACATGTGTTTTGAACTACATCATGCCATCTTTAAAGGGGTGCAATACATGTATTTTTGTGAGTCTTGTAGTGAGTGCATCGAGCTTGTTAAGTAGAGTACTTGCTGTTGCTGTTTTGCTAGGCTGAATCTGTTATTCCGTGATGCTATGTAAACCTGTTGCTACTAGTCATTCTATGCATAATATGGAGATGTTCACTAAGGATGTTTTGTTATACATGTTATGCTCTATCCATCCATGCCCCTGGTTGCAATTATATCCTGTTGTAGATAGTTGTTTTCTTGCTCCAAAGTTGCTAAATAATGTTGCTGTCAGCCTGTTAACATTAAGTTCAATTTGTGCCATGTGTTTTGCTAGTGCTCCATGTACCCTATGAACCTGCTCTTGCCATTCTTAGCTTCATAAACATGTCATCTTACTGTTGGTTACCTTGTCATGCCATGTATTGCTCTGTGGTGAGTGGTACAAGCTCACCAACATGCCTACTTATCGTTGTGCCTGCCATGTTTGAATCTGTCATATCATTTGCCACGTTTACATGGGTGCCATCATATCTTCTCATCCTTTTTGGCTCATGGTCAGTAAAGGACTTTTGTTATATGCATTTATTAGTATCATGCCATGCCTTTGTTTGTCATGTTAATTTCTTGTAAAATGTTTTTTGATAGTTCTAAACATTGCAACCTGATGTTATTTCTGGTAAGCCTGAAACTGCTATTATTTGCAATCTTGCCATGTCTTATTGAGCATGTTCTAGTGATTTCTGGAGATAGCTCAGTGTTCATGTTTTGTCATGCTTTACCTGTACATCATGTCCATGCCTTTTGTTTTCATATTTTGGTACTCTAGCATGTTGTTTTGGTGCTTGCAATATGCCTAGTTGCTGTTTTGGACAGATTGTTGTCATATCTTGTATAGTGTGTGTGTGTTGAACTGTTGCTCCGTTTTGAGTGTGCTCTATATGAAACTTGCTTGATTTTACATGTAGTTTCATATTATCATGTTGCATCCTTGTTTTGAGGTGTTTGCTTGATGTTTGTATGCATTTTGCATCAATGCCATGTTTGACTTGTTTTGCTCATATCTTCTAGGTCGTAGCTCCGAACTAAATGAACTTTATATGTAACTTGACTAGAATCTCGTGTAGATCATCTTGGTGCATCTTAACTTGCTGTTTAACAACTTGAACATAAGGTTTATTCAGATCTGGACCAATTTCGAAACTTGCATATGAGGACTTACCGGAATTGTTCTATGTTGTTTCCGGCCTCATTTAAACTTGCTTTGTTGTGTTGATCTTGTATGCATCATCTCTTGCCATGAGTAGCTTCATGTAGTCTTGTCTTGCATCATACTTGTTTGTGCATCATGTCATGTTCATGTGTGGTGTGTTTACTATGTTGTGTGCTTCTTCTCGATAGTTTCTCGTTTCGTTGCGATCGTGAGGATTCGTTCGTCTACGCTTGGTTCGGCTTCATCCGTTCGTATTCTTCATGGAATCGTTCTTTTTCCTAGCGGGATTTCAGGCAAGATGACCGCTACCCTGGATCTCACTACTATCATTGCTATGCTAGTTTCTTCGTTCTATCGCATTGCTGCGCTACTTATCACTTGTTCTTCAAACCTACCAAATTGCCATGACAGCCTCTAACCTTTTTCACCCTTCCTAGCAAACCATTGTTTGGCTATGTTACCGCTTTGCTCAGCCCCTCTTATAGCGTTGTTAGTTGCAGGTGAAGTTGAAGATTGCACCATGGTGGACAGGATTATGTTGGGATATCACAATATCTCTTATATTATTAATGCATCTATATACTTGGTAAAGGGTGGAAGACTCGGCCTTATGCCTGGTGTTTTGTTCCACTCTTGCCGCCCTAGTTTCCGTCATACCGATGTTATGTTCATGGATTTTGCGTTCCTTACGCGGTTGGGTGATTTATGGGACCCCCTTGACAGTTCGCTTTGAATAAAACTCCTCCAGCAAGGCCCAACCTTGGTTTTACCATTTGCCTCACCTAGCCCTTTTTCCCTTGGGTTTCTGGAGCCCGAGGGTCATCTTTATTTTAGCCCCCCCTCGGGCTAGTTGTCGGTGTCAAAACCGGCGGATCTCGGGTAGGGGGTCCCAAACTGTGCATCTAGGCGGATGGTAACAGGAGACAAGGGACAAGATGTTTTTACCCAGGTTCGGGCCCTCTCGATGGAGGTAAAACCCTACTCCTGCTTGATTAATATTGATGATATGGGTAGTACAAGAGTAGATCTACCACGAGATCAGAGAGGCTAAACCCTAGAAGGTAGCCTATGGTATGATTGTTCTTCGTCCTACGGACTAAAACTCTCCGGTTTATATAGACACCGGAGAGGGCTAGGGTTACACAGAGTCGGTTACAATAGGAGGAGATCTTCATATCGTATCGCCAAGCTTGCCTTCCACGCCAAGGAAAGTCCCATCCGGACACAGGTCGGAGTCTTCAATCTTGTATCTTCGTAGTCCGGGAGTCCGGCCAAAGGTCATAGTCCAGCCATCAGGACACCCCCTAATCCAGGACTCCCTCAGTAGCCCCTGAACCAGGTTTCAATGACGACGAGTCCGACGTGCAAGTTCTCTTCAGCATTGCAAGACGGGTTCCTTCTCTGAATACTTCATAGATGATATTCAACACAAGGATAGTGTCCGGCTCTGAAAGGTAAGTTCGACATGCCACCGTAGAGAGAATAATATCTGTACAAATCTAATCTGCTGACGTATTCCGTAGCGTGACGTCACGGCCAGGCCTTTATTCGAATCGTTTTACTATTCCACCTTAGCGCGTTTAGCGAGGCGGTTTCCTTGGCACGTCTTGTCAAAGCAGAGATCGTGTCCCCTTATTCCGGGAATCTCATCAATACGGGCGTGGGTAACCCAACCGTGCCTTTGGTATGACTCCCTAATTGAAAGCGAGTCTCAAACGGTTACGGGGATGGCTCTTGGTATTCAACTCCATTATAAAGGGACCAAGGCTCGGCTCCCTTCTCTTCAATCCAATCGAATCCGCCCCTTGCTTCGAGTTCCAACACCCAAAGCTCTAGTTTTAGGCGCTTCGGACCTTCGACGATGTCCGGCTCCGACCTTGAAGGCCGGTGGATACCTTCCTCCGTTACGGAAGAAGATGTGTGAAAGCTGAGAGATGCCAGGTATCTAACCGGCGAAATCTCGCATAGGCTGCCTGCTCAAGGGCAGGCCATTGCCACTCCCCAGCCCGGTGAGAGTGTGGTGTTCGCATCTCACTTCCTTCGGGGGCTAGGCTTCCCAATTGATCCCTTCGTGAGGGGGCTTATGTTTTATTACGGGATGGAGTTACACGACTTAGCTCCCGAGTCCATCCTCCAAATCTCATCATTCATTGTCATGTGTGAGGCCTTCCTCCATATCACTCCTCACTTCGGATTGTGGCTAAAAACCTTCAAGGTGGAACCGAAGATGATTGACGGGCAGCATGCTGAGTGCGGAGGAGCTATAATAAGCAAGATGGCCGACGCTCCATGGCCCGAAGGCTCTTTTCAAGAGGAGTTCAGCTTATGGCAACGTGACTGGTTTTACATCACAGCCCCAGGGGCACCACATGGGTGGAGCCACCTACTTTTCGCTCGGGTCCCCCACCACGGCTAGCGTCATGGGTTAATGAAGGACTTATCTGGGGGCCGACCAAAGACGTGCCCTTGCTGCAGGACCGCATTCGAGATCTTCTAGAAAGAGATATCAATTTGACCGTAGTGGCGCAAGTCATGCTGATTCGCCACACATTGCCCTGCAAACGTCGACCTCTCTGCCTATGGGAATTTAATCCGGAGGGACCGCGAGTCCTCCAACATTTCATGGGTGCGATACCCGTGGAGATGTACAAATTGTTCTTCGGATCACAAGCAAGGTGTCCGGATTTGTCCGAGGACGCAGGTCTGAGCTGCAATCTCCCGGATGCTAAGGTAAGTAGCCCCGTATTTGGACACACCATCCGTATTTTCATCACAAAATTACCCTTAACAGAGTTGTCCTTTGAACAGGAGTGGATAGTGAAGGCAAAGCTTATCAGGTGTCCAGCCCCCCTGCCTGAGACCGCGCCGAATCCCATGGTAACCAGGATGCTGCAGGTCGCGCTTTTGGCGGAAGGCGAAGGGGGGAACCAAGGAGCTACTGCCTCCGCGAAGGAGGCTGTTAGGAAGGGAAGAATCGAAAATTCCCCTGACCAGGGAAAGAAAAGGACTGCCTCTGAAGACCCGGAGGTGATGGCCTCAAAATGGGGGAAGAAATCTTCGCTAGAGGGTTCGGCACCGGAGAATGCCCCGGCCGAATCGCCCCCTAAAGGGGACCCGCTCTCTCCCGAGATGTAAGTGAAAGGAGGGGTTCCATAATGAATGATACTCCTATTTTATTTCTGAGGAAGATAACCAAAACATTACCTTGCAGTTCGGATCTCAACCCTTCTCAGCAGAGCTCATCTTCAGGGGATCTTCGTCCGGAGATGATAGAGAGCAAAACGCCTCCTCTTGTTGCGCCGTCTCACGAGGCAGGCGACCCTGAAGTGTCGTCTCGGAGGGTCTTCGCAAGTCCGGATCCTGGAAAAGGTCGTCAGGCTAGTCCGGCACCCTTTGGTGCATAGTCGGAGAGGCTGGAGGATCTGCTTGAGAGGGCGTCCATCTCAGAAGAACACCGTATGTTGATGAATACGGTGATTGGAAGGGTTTCATCCACGGAAAGCGGATTGTACGAGGCTTCCAGGAGTTTACTAACAGGCTTTGAGGTACGCAAAAAGTTGTACCTTTTGGTAGAGCCGCATATTAAATGTGCCCTGTATAAATAGTAGCCCCTGAGACTCTGTGTGTCGTCAAGAGTGACGGCACACAGAGGATCATAACCCCAGGTATAATATGTCGCCTTTTCCATGAAGGTGGCGAGGCGTTTGGTGGCTAGCCGGACTGATGAATCTGCCGAGCTAAAGCGGCAACTTGACGTAGCAGATGCCGACATCACGCTTGTAAATAAGCGGCTAGACGAGGCACAAGGTATGTTCCAAAGACACCTGGTAATAGGAGCTCGATACTCAGGCCTTATATATATGTGCTTAATGTAGATGGTGCTGCTGCCGTGGAGAACCTTCGGGTGGAACTTGCCCAAGCCAAGGAGCAAGCAAGGAGAAGTGATGCGGCTGACGTTAAAGCGGCTGAAGAGCTAAAAGCCGAACAGTCTGCTCACTGCCAGAGCAAAAAGGTGATAGCCGGAATGACCATAAAGTTGAAGGATGCTACCGACCGCTATAAATTTCTTGAACAAGGAGATAGGGCGGCTCAGAAGGATCTTGAAAAGATCGCTACTGAAGCCAAGGATACTTGCTCTGAAATGAGAGCTATGAAGGAGGAGCTGTGTTAGGCCGGAGATATCACGTCTGGAAAGCCCTATATGCTGCGGATGAAGTTCGGAGACCCCAAGTATGCTCCGTTAGACCGGCAGTGGAGTGCGGAAAACACTTATCTGGATTTGGCAGCTAGTGCGGCGGACGCGACCGAACATTTCCGTGGCCGAGGTGACCATGGATTGGAAGAGCTTTTTTGGTCGCAGTTCCACAATCCAGAACACCCACTTTCGGTATCCGACCGTTTGGCCGCCTTGCCGGAGCTGAACAGGTTATCCGGACTCGCCATGAGGTATGTTGCGAGTCATTTGTGGCCGGAGAAGCCGGAGCCGAAGAGTTATTTTGGCTTGGTGCAACAGTTCCTTTGTTCGGTGCTACATGCTGATGCAATGAAGAGGTCAGCGTGCATAGAGGGCTTACAGATGGCTCTTGCCCATGTCAAAACATACTGGGCGGGTATGAAGGCCAGTGTTGTTGCATCCTGGGATTCGGACGAAAGCCGAGTTCCTGCCAAGCACTATTTTGAGGAAGTTCTCCATGGCGCTCGTTTAATAAAGTCGCAGTGCTCGAAGGATGTTGTGTTCGAATAGCTTGTACTATTTGTAAGAACGAATATTTTGATAGAATATAAAAGCTTTTTATACTTGTGCTTGCAAGAATTATGATGCCTCCTGTGCGGCCATTTAATGTGTATATTTGTATATAACCTGAAAGATGGCAGTCGTTGGCTTCAGCCCCCACGCATAGAATGCGGGGGTGTTCGCAAAAAGGCGCCTTTTCACACTTAATCCAACATCTTGGTCCTATAAAGGAGGTGGTGGCGCGGCGAACTAGGCAACCGGACTATAATGCTTTATCACTTTAACTTAGCCATAGGAGTTTGACAGTGCGGCAACTGAATAGCCCCTAGGGGCACCCCGCTCACCCGGATTCGGGGCGCGAGTGTGCCTGACCGGGAAGTGGCCCTTCGTTAATGCGGAGGAATCCTAAAGATTCCGAAAGTCATCGAGTGGTTGACCAGTCTCTCGCTATATCATGACAGTCAGTTTTCGGCTTTCTCTACTGAGGTGCTCGCCTGGCCGAACCGAGGCACAATCGCAGTAGTTCTCCTGGTGCCGCGTTAGCCGATATAACGGAATGTAAGGCAGAAAAACACAGGAGCCGGGCAAACCCAACATTTGACCAAAGACATGATTCGAAGCTGATGCATATAGGGCCAAACTCGCGACGCCGAACACTCCCTAAGGTATTCGGTCTTTATGAGGACGGGCCGGAATAGAGCCCTTGGTAAAAAAGCCCCTGGTGTCCAGGTACGCGCAAAAATTCTAGCGCGGCCACATGCCAATACGCCAGCCTCCTCCTCGGTTGTAGCGAAAACCGGGGGATGTTGTCAACAAGAGATAGTAAAAAAGGTTTACACAGGGTCTTAATCTGAAAAGAATCCTTGAAACGGGTCCCTGCTGCACGTCTGCGCCTGTGTCTCCGTTGTGCCATATCCTGGACGGGCGTAGCACGATGTTCGTCTGCGAAAGAGAGGAACTTAGTAAAAAATAAGCGTGCGAGAAATCTATATTAAAATAAACAAAATATAGTTGGAGCAAGAATTGAGCCGTATTGTACGGGGTTATGCGGCTATTAAGCATATGTACATTTGCGCTGGACTCGTCGAGCTGTGTCCGGGATAGTAGGGCTGGATTAGTGGGCGGCTGTCTAGGCGGCCGCACCTTTGCCCATACTTTGGTGGTCAATTTATATTCCCCTGTAATGAAATGATGCCTCATGGATCGGGCATTTTAAGTGTAAGGGATGCATAATGCGGTATTGCGTTAAAGAGGGCGAAAGCTTCACATCCCAGTAGTGCTTGATAGCGACTTACGAATGGGGCGATGTGAAATGTTAGCTTTTCGCTTCGGAAGTTGTCAGGTGAGCCGAACGTGACTTCTAACGAAAGGGAACCCATACTTTGGGTATCTGGACCCGGCGTGACTCCTTGAAAGGAAGTGTTGCCATGGCGGATTATAGCTGGGTTTACCCCGAGTTTGCGGATTGTGTCCTGATATAACAGGTTCAAGTCACTACCGCCGTCCATAAGGACCTTTGTAAATAGGAGTCCTTTAATAATCGGATTCATGACCAAGGCAGTCCAGCTTGCGTATCGGGCTCCTTTGGAGTAATCCTGATGATCGAAGGTGATTGGTTGTGACAACCAGTGGTGGTGCTCCTCTGGGGCTGGCCGTACGGCGCGTATCTTCATAAGCGCCGTTCTGTTTTTCCCTTTTGTCATCTGAAGTGAATTTACTGTCTTGACTTCTTGTGGGAACTTCTTTTGTTCTCCTGTGTTTTGCTTGTGGGGTGCGTCGTCATCCTCGCTTGGTGTGTCGAGCCCCTTGTGTTCGGCGTTGAGTTTGCCGGACTGCTAGAAGACCCAACAATCTCTGTGGGTATGGTTTGCAGGTCTCCTAGGAGTGCTGTGGATTTGACATATTTTGTCCAATATTTTGTTGAGGTTGGATAGCTCGTCCCTGTCATCTTTGGGGGGCGGCTTTTTCTGATTTTGCCGAGAGCTTTTGAATCCGGCGTTTACTGCCGTGCTCATCGAGCTGTTGTCCTTGATCCGGCGCGGTTCTTTGTTATGGCGCGGTTTCCCGTTCCCGTCTCTGGGTTCAGATGTATTCGGGTCGTTGGTGCCGCTTCTTGCCAACCAGCTATCCTCTCCTGCACAAAAGCGGGTCATGAGGCTTGTTAATGCGGCCATTGTTCTTGGATTTTCTTGGCCGAGGTGTCTGGCGAGCCATTCGTCTCGGACACTATGTTTGAAAGCTGCTACGGCCTCGGCGTCCGGACAGTCGACTATCTGATTCTTTTTAGTGAGGAATCTATTCCAGAGTTTCCGGGCTGACTCTCCGGGCTGCTGAGTTATATGACTCGGATCATCTGCATCCGGAGGTTGGACATAGGTCCCTTGAAAATTTTCCTGGAAAGCATCCTCGAGCGCTTCCCAACTTCCCATGGTGTTTTCGGGAAGGCTTTTAAGCCAATGCCGGGCTGGCCCTTTGAGCTTAAGGGGTAAGTATTTTATGGCGTGGAGGTCATCTCCTCTGGCCATGTGTATGTGGAGGATATAATCCTCGATCCAGACTCCAGGGTCTGTTGTTCCGTCGTATGCTTCTATGTTTACGGGCTTGAATCCCGCTGGAAATTCGTGGTCCAGCACCTCATCCGTGAAACATAGGGGATGCGCGGCGCCCCTGTATTTAGGTGTGCCGCGATGTTCGGACATTTTTTGCATTGCATTGCCCACTGGGGCTTGCTTTCTTGGCCCGTAGATGGATCTGGTTGGGCCAGTTTTTTGATGCGAATTCTTGGATGGGTCGCGCGCCGTATTGAGTGTGGCGCCCTTCGTTGCTTGAGATCGATCGTGGGGGCGTCTATCCGACCTTATGGCTCCTTATTTTTTGACTGCTGGGGCTTTATGGCCTCTTCCTCAAATTCCGGAAGTAGTTTCCGCTTCGGATAGCTCTTTGTATGACGACTGTCTCCGTATTTGTATGTGGTATTGAGTACTTTGCCCCATCTAATCCTGAGTGCATCTTCCGCTGTTTTGAGCCTCCGCTTCTGCTTTTTCAGGCTACGTGCAGTGGTGATGAGCCTTTGGTGGAGGTTCTGATGCTCGAGCAATTTGTCCGGCGTGAGATCGTCTGGACTATTATCTTTCCCGGGGATGGGCTGTTCGGATTGTCCGCCCTGTTTGGACGGTTGCTCAATGGCATGTTCGTCTTCCATTGATTCACCCTGCTCTATGGCTGGGTCTTTGTCGAGGTGGGGCTTGGCCTTGCGCTTACGCCGCCGCTTTGATTGCTATTTGAGGGAGCGATCCCTGGTTGCACCCTTTTGATCCTCATTGTCATTTCTGTTAGGTGTGTCCACCATGTATATATCGTGTGACGAGGTGGCTTTACAGTGCCCTATAGTGCTGGTTTTTGTTTATCTCCTCTATCGGCGTCCATACCGTCGATGTCTTCTGTAACGCCCTCGATGCGGCTATATCTCCCACGTGTCGAAGCACGACTTAGAGGCATAACCGCATTGAAAGCAATGTCGCAAGTGAGGTAATCTTCACACAACCCATGTAATACATATGGGAAAGAGATACATAGTTGGCTTACAATCGCCACTTCACACAATTACATGAATAAAGCATTACATCATCCAGATACAATCAAGGTCCGACTACGGAACCAAAATAAAAGAAGAACCCCAAATGCGACAAAGGTCCCCGATCGACCCCAACTGGGCTCCACTACTGATCAACTAGAACGAAACAACAGAAAGGGCAAGATCTTCATCGAGCTCCTCCTGAGCTTGGTTGCGTCATCTGCACGGTAACATAGGCACCTGCAAACTGGTTTTGGAAGTATCTGTGAGCCACGGGGACTCAGCAATCTCGCACCTGCGAGATCAAGACTATTTAAGCTTATAGGAAGGATGGAGTAATGAGGTGGAGCTGCAGCAAGCGACTAGCATATATGGTGGCTAACATACGCAAATGAGAGCGAGAAGAGAAGGCAAAGCACGGTCGATAAGAGTATGATCAAGAAGTGATCCTGAAACTACTTACGTCAAACATAACTCCAACAACCGTGTTCACTTCCCGGACTCCGCTGGAAAGAGACCATCACGGTTACACACGCGGTTGATGTATTTTAATTAAGGTCAACTTCGGGTTTTCTACAACCGGACGTTAACAAATTCCCATCTGCCACATAACCGCGGGCACGGCTTTCGAAAGTTCAATCCCTGCAGGGGAGTCCCAACTTAGCCCATGACAAGCTCTCACGGTCAACGAAGGAATAGACCTCCACCCGAGACATTCCGATCAGACTCGGTATCCCGGTACAACAAGAAATTTCGACAGGGTAAAACTAAACCAGCAACACCGCCCGAATGTGCCGACAAATCCCGATAGGAGCTGCACATATCTCTTTCTCAGGGCACACTCAGATTGTCCTAGGTACGGGTAGGCCAGCCCAGAGTTGCCCCTGGTAGCCACCGGTAGCTGACAGGTGGACCAACACTCAGAGGAGCACTGGCCCGGGGGGTAAAATAATGATGACCCTTGAGTCTGCAGAACCCAAGGGAAAGAAAAGGCTAGGTGGCAAATGGTAAAACCAATGTTGGGCATTGCTGGAAGAGCTTTACTTAAGACGAACTGTCAAGGGGTTCCCATAATAGCCCAACCGTGTAAGGAACGCAAAATCCGGGAACATAACACCGATATGACGGAAACTAGGGCGGCAAGAGTGGGACAAAACACCAGGCATAAGGCCGAGCCTTCCACCCTTTACCAAGTATATAGATGCATTAATTAAGTAAGATATATTGTGATATCCCAACAAGTAAATAAAAGTTCCAACAAGGAACGGCTCCAATCTTCCACCTGCAACTAATAACGCTATAAGAAGGGCTGAGCAAAGCGGTAACATAGCCAATCAACGGTTTGCTAGGACAATGGTGGGTTAGGGGATCAACATGGCAATTGGGAGGCTGACAAGCAAAAGGTAGGCATCGTAGCAGTGGCAAAGCAAAAGAGCGAGCAAACTAGCATAGCAAAGATAGTAGTGATTTTGAGGGTATGATCATCTTGCCTGAGATCCCGCAAGGAAGAAGAACGAATCCATGAAGAAGACAAACGGTCGTCGAACGAATCCTCACAACTCCGGAGCGAAACCGAAGCTAACGGGAGAAGCAAACCGGAAAGAAACAAACAACATAGTAAACAAACATCACATAAACATGGCACGATGCACAATCGAGTATGATGCATGTCCGGTTTAATGAGGCATGGCATGGCAAAGTGCACAAACAATCCTACAAATTAAATGGAGCTCAATATGCAACGAGTTGCATATTGACGAAACACCACGATAAGTTATTTAGTGTGATCCCGTTTATGTACCCAACAATATTAACTGTTGTTAAACATGGCAAGAGGTGAAGCATAATATAAACTATACCATCTAAACAATTTAAATGGGGCCGGATATAAAAACAACAAATCCGGTAAATCCCCATATGCATTTAGCAAATTAATGCAACAACAAGTTTAAACATTTTAAATGTTGTTATCATGATGCGGATGACATATACAAGTTTATGCAATTATTATGAAAATGTTGACATGAGCATGATATGAAGCATTTGTCGCCATGGCGGAAGGAAAAAGGTGCCACGGCGGCGAAACAGAAATGGTGCCACGGCAACATTCCGATCCCGGTAGCTCATGGAGATACCGGTGCAAAAGGAGGCGTGACGTGAGCGAGTCATGCAAGATGGTGGGGTGATCCCGTCTTCCGGGTTCCCACGGGACGGTGGCACGGCAAAAGAGGGGCATCGCAAGGACGATTTGATCACGGAGCAAACGATGCATCTCATTCAACACATGCATTCGGTCCACGGCGGTCGTTCTCGGCGGTTATACCTTTGAAGCGTGCGTTTCGGGGCGGTTCGAGTTCGATGCGGTGTAGATGGGAGTAGACGTTCTCGCAACTGAAGTTGTACATGTCGGTGGTAGTCGAACTTGACGGTCTTGGCGACGGTAGTTGTACAACGTTTTCGTAGATGTTCAGGTCGATGGTAGTGGTACACGCGACGTCAGGGTACTTGTCGGTCCGGTCTTGGCGGTGTAGATGTACACATTGTCGGGGTACTTGTCGCATCATCGGGTGTAGTTCTGCATGAAGGTCTTGATGAATCCGAAGGGGACTTAGCGATCCAAAATTGCTCCTGTTCGGGTAGGCATCGTGACAACAGCTCGAGGCTGAGGCTATGGGGCGCGCTCGGGTCGATGGGGACGACGACAGAAGGCACGAAGCAGGGGGCAGCAGAGGGACTCGGCGCGGGGAGGACCGAAACCAAGGCGGGGGAGGTCTTGGCGCAGGACTCCGGCGACGCAGGACACCGCGGTGGTCGCGGGGGCGCTGGATCCGGGCGGCGGCCGCGGCTCGGGAGCCTCTCCCGATTGGGACGAGGACGGAGAGGGCCGAGCGAGCGATGGGTTCGGGCGCTGCGGGTGGAGGGAGAGTTCGAGCGCGGTGGAGAGCTCGGTAGCGGGGCCAGCAGCGGCAGCCGCGGGAGGCCGAGGCCGGCGAAGGTGCGGGCGTCAAGGAAGGGCGACGGGAGGAGAAGGCGAGGCAGAGGAGGGGCGCGGGCGCAGGAGGCTGAGAGGGGCGAGACGGAGGAGATCGAGGGGAGCGGCCACGGCAAGGCGAATGAATCGGGGACGGCACGCGAGAAAAGCAACGGCAGCAGGGCGCGGGTGAACCAAGGAGGCCGGCGGCGCCATGGCCGTGCGGGCAGGCGAGCTCGCGGAGGAGGCCAACGGGGCTCCGGCCTAGCTCTCTTCTTCGGCGAGGGCGGAGCGCGGGAGCAAGGGGAGGAGAAGCAGGGCGCAGCGAGCCGCGGTTCCTGGTGGACGGGGCACGACGGCGATGTTGGGGATCGGGCGTGGGGCTCCTGCGTGCGGGATCGAGCGAGAGATGGGGCGCAAAGGAGGGGAAGGGGAAGATCGAGGAGATGGGCTCCTCTGGCGGCGCGAGGGAGGAGAGGGAGACGAGAGAAAAGGGAGATGGGGTTCGCTCGGGCTAGGGTTAGAGGGGCACCGGCTGGGCCTTGGGCCGGCTTAGGTTGGAGGGATAGGTGGGCTGCGGCTGGAGAGGCCGGTTGGGTCGGCCCATGTGGAGAGGAAATGGCCACAGGCCTGGCTGGGCTTACCTCTCTCTTCTCTCTCTTATATTTTCTTTAACAGAAAAGCAAAAAGAGAGAGGAAAAGAAAAGGAGGGTTAGGGAAAGAAAATGCGCAAGGGGATAATTTTCCCGGACTCACAAAAATGAGCTTGTTCCAAGAAAAATAGAAAGGCCAAGATTGAAAGATTTAAATTCAAACTCATTTGAATTTAATTCAAATGGGTTTGAACGGAAGTGAGGGTTTGGGAAGGTCCAAAAAATGTTGTGATTTTTGGGGAAGCTTCGGAAAAACAAGAAAGAATATATGGGCAAGGTTTGGAGACCAAACTTGAAGCAGAAAAGGAACGAAATTATTTTGCAAGTGTGTTTATGGGTGATTCCGAATTAGTGGAATATTTTATAATATAGCTCCCTAAATATCGGGAGGGTATGTTATAAAGAGAAGTCACCATGTGAGTTCCCTCGGTTTAAATGGACCAAAAATCCATACAATTTATTTAGTTGAGGTTTTAAAAATTAATGATATGATGGCACGATGCGATGCAAAGAGATAACATGATGCAATGCAACAAGCAAATAAAACACACGACGAAACTCGGAGTAGCTGGAAGTCTTCTGGAGCGTCGGTCTCGGGGCGTTACAACACTCCACCACTACGAGAGGATCTCGTCCCGAGATCTAGGATGGCACCGGAGGGAAACGGAAGAGGAAGATAAGCGGTAAAACTAAGTTGCTTCTTTGACCAATGAGTGAAACCAAAGAACCTTGAGAGGTTGAACAAATTAAAAGAAAGAGCACAACTGAGAAGAACGAGATTGCAAACAATCCGTTAGAAAAAAAAGGAACAAGGAACATTACGAGAACTTGAAGGTTGCAAAGACATGAATCAAGAGTTTAATGGACAAGATAGAATTCGAAACCACTCCGGTTAAAACAAGATGAGAGGGGAAGAATTCGGGCAGTACTCCGGTTGAACATGGAAGGAATAGAACATGAACTTGAGAAGATGGGATGTTACTTGATGAAATCAACAACACACTGCCTCCGGAACTATTGAAAGAATGGCACAATGGGTAAGAAGGATTTCAGACAGCTCTCTAGTTGAGGAAGGAGGGAAAACTTAATAAGATTAGAGAACTCGAATGAAAACACGACACTCCGGTTAAATGGATAAGCAAGAAAAGAACCAGATCCTCACGAATCGAGATGGTGAGTGAAAAGAGCAACGTCACAATGCCCCCGAAAGAAATAATAGAAGATATATCATTGGAATAACAGAATGGAGAAGAAAATGCCAACTTCTGCCACAAATGAGTTTGGAAAGCATCCTTGCAAAGAAGAATTGAACGGAGTTGTTGGAAAATCAACAACGAAAAGCACAAGCTTGTAGTGGGCTTATGGAAAACATCTCAAAATTATGAGGTGACAACCGGCCACTAACAGAAACAATTGCTTGCTTGAGATCAACGAAGAGATGAAAACTTCTTCCACCAAGATGATAAAGAGATAACTTGGATCATTGGCAAGCACCACAAATAGCAACATTCCCAATGGAAGGCTTTTAGGTGAAATATGACACAATATAACTCCAACAACGAGGTTGATGGATTTAAAAATAACTCATTCTTAACAACATGTGAATCATGGAACATGAACTCAAATTATCAAGAATGACATAATACCACCTCCAAAATATGGTAGAAAGAATTGCACTCCGGATTACCATATGAAGAAAGCTTGAGCTCCTTAGGAAAGAATCTCGATGAAAACTTTGAGAAGGGAATTAAATCCTTGATGAACCATCATGTAGAACCTCCATGAAGAACTCCGGTAAACAAAAGGAATGAAAAGAAAGAGAAATTGAAAACACAAGGTGAATCCTTGCAATGATTTAGATGGATCTCCGTGATAATTAGAGCTTGGAACTCCGGGAAAAAGAGAAGATGAAACAAATGAAACCGAGAATTTTAAGGGCCTCCGGAATAAAGAATTAATCACTTGGATGAACAAGAATAAGAATTATGTTATGCTTATCCTTCACCAATTAAATTGACGACAATCAACGGATTTGGCATACTACTTATTCTCGTAGAAAGGATTAAAAGAGTTATAGCGTAAACTTGAGAAGGTCTTCAACGAACCACCGGTAGGATTGGAACAACAAATGAATTGATATGATGAACAAGGAAGAGAGATCTTGAAAGAACCACCGTAAGAATTGAAAATGATCGAAGTAGGGGTGCATCACCGGTAAGAGTTAGCAAATGAACGAAGGAGTTTGAGACAAACTAGATACATGAGAACAAAGAGATCAAGAACTGATTAGAGGATATTCGATTAATGCACCGGCAAGATAGGAGAATGATAACTGACGGCTGAGAATGAATAAACCTGAATTGATGGACTCCGGATGACAAACTGAGAAGACTCTTGAATATCTCCTGATGGGTGAAAAAGATTCTCACAATCGAAAACAATTATGAGAGGATGGCAACAAGCTAGCACCATGAATCTTGAAGAGAATAGAGCAAGATTAAAGAGAAACTCTTCTTCGGTCTTCAAATGATGAGAATGACAACGATAAACACCACCAAGAATTATTGAGGCACACCGGAAGAATCAAAAGCGAAGAGGTTGAGCCAACTATGAAAAGAATTTGAAAGATCTTGGAGAAAAGCATTTGACTAATGATAACTCATTCTTACGTCAAACTTGGAGAAGAATTTAGGATAGCTCTGGGAAAATAGAAGAGTCAGGTAAGATCCTGGGAAAAGACCTGTGGGTTAGGGCCCACTCAAAAGAACACCGTTGAAAAGATTTAAAAGAGATGTTGCACCGGTTGAATTAAATGACTTGAATGAGATACCAATCTCGAAAGAGCTTGAACGAATGCAGAGTGGAAACACAAATCTTCGAGATATCTTGAGCACTCCGGAACAATTGAATAGCGGGAAGTGAATAAATATGAGGAGCACCGTCAAGAGAAGGTATTTGAAACGAGAAAAAGGGGAGATAATCGACAAATCTTGACTTGAATCCACCGGAGAAGAGAAAAGACAAAGAATGATAACTTGAAGCTCCGTTAGAATCTTCATGAGAATCACCGGATAAGAACATTGACGGAAAAGAATGGAGAAACTTCCCATCAATAAAATGGATACTTGAAGAAGAAATCTGAGTCCTTGAAGAAAAAGGGGTGGGTGGGTGGGAAAAACAAAGGCAACTTGGAGACGGATGAAACAAACACCGTTGAGAAGAACTGATCATTGATCTTGCGGAAGTTCAAATGATCGTGTCCACTTGAAGAGAAGCACACCGGTTAAAAAGGATTGACATGACAATCTCGATTATCAACAAGGATTAGTATTCACATAGGAATATGAGAACACCATTTGGAAAAGGTATGGAATCAACATTTGACTTCGAAGCAACTCGAATACCACAACTCAAAACAAAACAAAGGATTGGCTTGCAAAATAAGCCAGAACAAACATATGATAGAGATTTCGTCCGAAGTTTTCGTGGTGGGGCCTACACGGGCTCGATCGTACAGCACCATCATGTACAAGGCAGTGCACATGACATACGAAGCGTCCCCGAGTCGGCATAGCCAAGGACTCTTTAAGACACGACGAGACCACTGTAAAAACGACCGTGAATAGGCGGACCACTAGACGTCGAACCCCAATTTCAAATCATACATCTGTCGGAAAGATATCCTAAGAGCTACTTGAATTCCCACCTATGAAACTCCCGAAATTTTCCGGTTATGCAATCAGGTGTTGGGGATACAGGGGAAGCATAATATCTCACCCAAAACTAGCAAATCCTACATCCAGCTGTATCCATCCTTCAACACATAACCAAGAAACCTTCGGAAATCATCTACCTCAACCTTAGAAAAGCATCCGTTATACAAGTTATGGCAATACTCCCGTACTCACCTCAGTACTAGGTTATCGGGGTTATCTCACCAACAACTGCATAAAAGAGATTTTCGATGTCGGCGTACTAAACTCAGGTATTCCAGAACTGCAACGATAAAATTATGACGACAACACCTCAGAGCTCAACTCCCCGGGACACTTCCACTAAACCCCTGACAGGAGGCACCAAGACAATGTTCTCATCATAAAACCATCGGAACGATTCCAAGATACCCGCGTGATCCTAAAATATTTTTTTTAGTGAAATTTGAGAAGAGAAGAGTCAAAATTCTACGTCAGGATGCCTTACCAGAGCGATGAAGAGACTGGGGAGTAAAAAGAATTCCTAACTCTCCGATATATATAATCCTAAATGACTCAAAATATTTTTCTAGACACAACTCGGCCGCTAAAAACGATCAAGTAGTGGGGCTCCTAAGGTCGGGGAAGGCTCTGATTACCAACTTGTAACGCCCTCGATGCGGCTATATCTCCCACGTGTTGAAGCACGACTTAGAGGCATAACCGCATTGAAAGCAATGTCGCAAGTGAGGTAATCTTCACACAACCCATGTAATACATATGGGAAAGAGATACATAGTTGGCTTACAATCGCCACTTCGCACAATTACATGAATAAAGCATTACATCATCCAGATACAATCAAGGTCCGACTACGGAACCAAAATAAAAGAAGAACCCCAAATGCGACAAAGGTCCCCGATCGACCCCAACTGGGCTCCACTACTGATCAACTAGAACGAAACAACACAAAGGGCAAGATCTTCATCGAGCTCCTCCTGAGCTTGGTTGCGTCATCTGCACGGTAACATAGGCACCTGCAAACTAGTTTTGGAAGTATCTGTGAGCCACGGGGACTCAGCAATCTCGCACCCGCGAGATCAAGACTATTTAAGCTTATAGGAAGGATGGAGTAATGAGGTGGAGCTGCAGCAAGCGACTAGCATATATGGTGGCTAACATACGCAAATGAGAGCGAGAAGAGAAGGAAAAGCACGGTCGATAAGAGTATGATCAAGAAGTGATCCTGAAACTACTTACGTCAAACATAACTCCAACAACCGTGTTCACTTCCCGGACTCCGCCGGAAAGAGACCATCACGGTTACACACGCGGTTGATGTATTTTAATTAAGGTCAACTTCGGGTTTTCTACAACCGGACGTTAACAAATTCCCATCTGCCACATAACCGCGGGCACGGCTTTCGAAAGTTCAATCCCTGCAGGGGAGTCCCAACTTAGCCCATGACAAGCTCTCACGGTCAACGAAGGAATAGACCTCCACTCGAGACATTCCGATCAGACTCGGTATCCCGGTACAACAAGACATTTCGACAGGGTAAAACTAAACCAGCAACACCGCCCGAATGTGCCGACAAATCCCGATAGGAGCTGCACATATCTCTTTCTCAGGGCACACTCAGATTGTCCTAGGTACGGGTAGGCCAGCCCAGAGTTGCCCCTGGTAGCCACCGGTAGCTGACAGGTGGACCAACACTCAGAGGAGCACTGGCCCGGGGGGTAAAATAATGATGACCCTTGAGTCTGCAGAACCCAAGGGAAAGAAAAGGCTAGGTGGCAAATGGTAAAACCAATGTTGGGCATTGCTGGAAGAGCTTTACTTAAGACGAACTGTCAAGGGGTTCCCATAATAGCCCAACCGTGTAAGGAACGCAAAATCCGGGAACATAACACCGATATGACGGAAACTAGGGTGGCAAGAGTGGAACAAAACACCAGGCATAAGGCCGAGCCTTCCACCCTTTACCAAGTATATAGATGCATTAATTAAGTAAGATATATTGTGATATCCCAACAAGTAAATAAAAGTTCCAACAAGGAACGGCTCCAATCTTCCACCTGCAACTAACAACGCTATAAGAAGGGCTGAGCAAAGCGGTAACATAGCCAATCAACGGTTTGCTAGGACAATGGTGGGTTAGGGGATCAACATGGCAATTGGGAGGCTGACAAGCAAAAGGTAGGCATCGTAGCAGTGGCAAAGCAAAAGAGCGAGCAAACTAGCATAGCAAAGATAGTAGTGATTTCGAGGGTATGATCATCTTGCCTGAGATCCCGCAAGGAAGAAGAACGAATCCATGAAGAAGACAAACGGTCGTCGAACGAATCCTCACAACTCCGGAGCGAAACCGAAGCTAACGGGAGAAGCAAACCGGAAAGAAACAAACAACATAGTAAACAAACATCACATAAACATGGCACGATGCACAATCGAGTATGATGCATGTCCGGTTTAACGAGGCATGGCATGGCAAAGTGCACAAACAATCCTACAAATTAAATGGAGCTCAATATGCAACGAGTTGCATATTGACGAAACACCACGATAAGTTATTTAGTGTGATCCCGTTTATGTACCCAACAATATTAACTGTTGTTAAACATGGCAAGAGGTGAAGCATAATATAAACTATACCATCTAAACAATTTAAATGGGGCCGGATATAAAAACAACAAATCCGGTAAATCCCCATATGCATTTAGCAAATTAATGCAAAAACAAGTTTAAACATTTTAAATGTTGTTATCATGATGCGGATGACATATACAAGTTTATGCAATTATTATGAAAATGTTGACATGAGCATGATATGAAGCATTTGTCGCCATGGCGGAAGGAAAAAGGTGCCACGGCGGCGAAACAGAAATGGTGCCACGGCAACATTCCGATCCCGGTAGCTCATGGAGATACCGGTGCAAAAGGAGGCGTGACGTGAGCGAGTCATGCAAGATGGTGGGGTGATCCCGTCTTCCGGGTTCCCACGGGACGGTGGCACGGCAAAAGAGGGGCATCACAAGGACGATTTGATCACGGAGCAAACGATGCATCTCATTCAACACATGCATTCGGTCCACGGCGGTCGTTCTCGGCGGTTATACCTTTGAAGCGTGCGTTTCGGGGCGGTTCGAGTTCGATGCGGTGTAGATGGGAGTAGACGTTCTCGCAACTGAAGTTGTACATGTCAGTGGTAGTCGAACTTGACGGTCTTGGCGATGGTAGTTGTACAACGTTTTCGTAGATGTTCAGGTCGACGGTAGTGGTACACGCGACGTTGGGGTACTTGTCGGTCCGGTCTTGGCAGTTTAGATGTACACATTGTCGGGGTACTTGTCGCATCATCGGGTGTAGTTCTGCATGAAGGTCTTGATGAATCCGAAGGGGACTTGGCGATCCAAAATTGCTCCTGTTCGGGTAGGCATCGTGACAACAGCTCGAGGCTGAGGCTATGGGGCGCGCTCGGGTCGATGGGGACGACGACAGAAGGCATGAAGCAGGGGGCAGCAGAGGGACTCGGCGCGGGGAGGACCGAAACCAAGGCGGGGGAGGTCTTGGCGCAGGACTCCGGCGACGCAGGACACCGCGGCGGTCGCGGGGGCGCTGGATCCGGGCGGCGGCCGCAGCTCGGGAGCCTCTCCTGATCGGGACGAGGACGGAGAGGGCCGAGCGAGCGATGGGTTCGGGCGCTGCGGGTGGAGGGAGAGTTCGGGCGCGGTGGAGAGCTCGGTAGCGGGGCCAGCAGCGGCAGCCGCGGGAGGCCGAGGCCGGCGAAGGTGCGGGCGTCGAGGCAGGGCGACGGGAGGAGAAGGCGAGGCAGAGGAGGGGCGCGGGCGCAGGAGGCTGAGAGGGGCGAGACGGAGGAGATCGAGGGGAGCAGCCACGGCAAGGCGAATGAGTCGGGGACGGCACGCGAGAAAAGCAACGGCAGCAGGGCGCGGGTGAACCAAGGAGGCCGGCGGTGCCATGGCCGTGCGGGCAGGCGAGCTTGCGGAGGAGGCCAACGGGGCTCCGGCCTAGCTCTCTTCTTCGGTGAGGGTGGAGCGTGGGAGCAAGGGGAGGAGAAGCAGGGCGCGGCGAGCCGCGGTTCCTGGTGGACGGGGCACGACAGCCATGATGGGGATCGGGCGTGGGGCTCCTGCGTGCGGGATCGAGCGAGAGATGGGGCGCAAAGGAGGGGAAGGGGAAGATCGAGGAGATGGGCTCCTCTGGAGGCGCGAGGGAGGAGAGGGAGACGAGAGAAAAGGGAGATGGGGTTCGCTCGGGCTAGGGTTAGAGGGGCACCGGCTGGGCCTTGGGCCGGCTTAGGTTGGAGGGATAGGAGGGCTGCGGCTGGAGAGGCCGGTTGGGTCGGCCCATGTGGAGAGGAAATGGCCACAGGCCTGGCTGGGCTTACCTCTCTCTTCTCTCTCTTATATTTTCTTTAACAGAAAAGCAAAAAGAGAGAGGAAAAGAAAAGGAGGGTTAGGGAAAGAAAATGCGCAAGGGGATAATTTTCCCGGACTCACAAAAATGAGCTTGTTCCAAGAAAAATAGAAAGGCCAAGATTGAAAGATTTAAATTCAAACTCATTTGAATTTAATTCAAATGGGTTTGAACGGAAGTGAGGGTTTGGGAAGGTCCAAAAAATGTTGTGATTTTTGGGGAAGCTTCGGAAAAACAAGAAAGAATATATGGGCAAGGTTTGGAGACCAAACTTGAAGCAGAAAAGGAACGAAATTATTTTGCAAGTGTGTTTATGGGTGATTCCGAATTAGTGGAATATTTTATAATATAGCTCCCTAAATATCGGGAGGGTATGTTATAAAGAGAAGTCACCATGTGAGTTCCCTCGGTTTAAATGGACCAAAAATCCATACAATTTATTTAGTTGAGGTTTTAAAAATTAATGATATGATGGCATGATGCGATGCAAAGAGATGACATGATGCAATGCAACAAGCAAATAAAACACACGACGAAACTCGGAGTAGCTGGAAGTCTTCTGGAGCGTCGGTCTCGGGGCGTTACATCTTCAGAGTCGAAGTCGAGCATGTCGGTTAGATCGTCAACAGTGGCTACCAAGTGGGTGGTGGGTGGGTTTCGCATTTCTTCGTCGTCCGCATCCCAGCCATGCTAACCGTAGTCCGGCCAGGGCTCTCCTGACAAAGAGAGAGACTTTAGTAAATTCAGGATATCGCCAAAGGGCGAGTGCTGAAAGACGTCCGCGGCGGTGAACTCCATGATCGGAGTCCAATCGGGTTCGATCGGAAGGGGTGCGGAAGATTCGGAGTCCGGAACGGAGTCTGGCACCTTGGAGTCACGGGCCTTGCAATGGACTAGGCTGCTATTCGGCTCTATCTCCATAGAGATTGCGGCTCCTGGGGCGGCGTCCAACCGTGTGCCCCTGGTTAGCATAGTCGGCTCCGAGCAAATGCTCGGAGCAGACACCTGAGCGGCGCTCTGGGCGCTGTCCGGCGGTAGAGCTAGATCATGCCCATCGAGTCAGTGTGGCACGCTCGGTCGTGGCTCGAATCCGTCGAAGATCAAGTCCCCGCGGATGTCGGCCGTGTAGTTTAAGCTTCCAAACCGGACCTGATGGCCAGGGGCGTAGCTTTCGATCTGCTCCAGATGGCCAAGCGAGTGGGCCCGTAGTGCGAAGCCGTCGAAATATGAAGATCTGTCCGGGGAGAAAAGTCTCACCCTGGACCGCGTCGTGATTGATGATCGAAGAAGCCATCGGGCCTAAAGGTGATGACATAGAGGAACTCTCAATGAAAGCACCAATGTCGGTGTCAAAACCGGCGGATCTCGGGTAGGGGGTCCCGAACTGTGCGTCTAGGCGGATGGTAACAGGAGACAAGGGACACGATGTTTTTACCCAGGTTCGGGCCCTCTCGATGGAGGTAAAACCCTACTCCTGCTTGATTAATATTGATGATATGGGTAGTACAAGAGTAAATCTACCACGAGATCAGAGAGGCTAAACCCTAGAAGCTAGCCTATGGTATGATTGTTCTTCGTCCTACGGACTAAAACTCTCCGGTTTATATAGACACCAGAGAGGGCTAGGGTTACACAGAGTCGGTTACAATAGGAGGAGATCTTCATATCGTATCTCCAAGCTCGCCTTCCATGCCAAGGAAAGTCCCATCCGGACACAGGACGGAGTCTTCAATCTTGTATCTTCGTAGTCCGGGAGTCCGGCCAAATGTCATAGTCCGGCCATCCGGACACCCCCTAATCCAGGAATCCCTCACCAGGGCTTCTCTAAGTATCGGTCCGAACCGAGCAACCTGCAGGGCCACCTCGGGGAAACTCGAAGTCTGGTTTTACTCGTAGCTTGACTTATCTGGTGTTGCCCTGAGAATGAGATATGTGCAGCTCCTATCGGGATTGTTGGCGCATCGGGCGGCTTTGCTGGTCTTGTTTTACCATTGTCAAAATGTCTTGTAAACCGGGATTCTGAGTCTGATCGGGTCTTCCTGGGAGAAGGTATATCCTTCATTGATCGTGAGAGCTTATCATGGGCTAAGTTGGGACACCCCTGCAGGGTATAAACTTTCGAGAGCCGTGCCCGCGATTATGTGGCAGATGGGAATTTGTTAATGTCCGGTTGTAGATAACTTGACACCAGATCCGAATTAAAACGCATCAACCGCGTGTGTATCCGTGATGGTCTCTTTTAGGCGGAGTCCAGGAAGTGAACATGATTTTGGGTTATGTCTGACGTAAGTAGGAGTTCAGGATCACTTCTTGATCATTGCTAGCTTCACGACCGTTCCGTTGCTTCTCTTCTTGCTCTTATTTGCGTATGTTAGCCACCATATATGCTTAGTCGCTGCTGCAACCTCACCACTTTACCCCTTCCTTTCCCATTAAGCTTTGCTAGTCTTGATACCCATGGTAATGGGATTGCTGAGTCCTCGTGGCTCACAGATTACTACAACTACAGTTGCAGGTACAGGTTATGCGATGATCATGACGCGAGAGCCATGTTTGCTTGTCTTGGAGTTCTTCTTCTGCTTCTTCTCCGATCAGGGGATAGGTTCCAGGTCGGTAGCCTGGGCTAGCAGGGTGGATGTCGTTTGAGTTTCTATTTGTGTTTCATCCCTAGTCGGATGTTGATCTTATGTATGATGTTTTGATGTATTCTTGCGGCATTTGTATGCCTTGTATGTATCCCCATCTACTATATAATGTTGATGTAATGATATCCACCTTGCAAAAGCGTTTCAATATGAGGTTCTATCCTTGGTGGGACCTTCGAGTCTCTTTAGGATAGTATCACATATCGGGCGTGACAAGTTGGTATCAGAGCCTCGACCGACCCTAGGAGACCCCTTGATTGATCGTGTAGTTTGGCCATTGTTGAGTCTAGAAGAAAACTATTTTGGAGTCTAGTTATATCGGAGAGTAGGAATCCTCTTTACTCCTCAGCCCCTTCATCGCTCTGGTCAGGAATCTTGACGTAGGTGTTTTGAATTACTCCTCTTCCCTTTCAAACTTTCTTTAGGATCATGCAGTTGGTTTTTCGGTCGTTGGATCTCTTCTCTTTTCATCCGGTGCATTTCTCGTCAAGTTGACTCGAGCCTCTTCTTCTTTGCCAAGTTCAATTCTCAGTTGTTTTCTTTTCCCACCCTCCCTCCCCTTTTTCTCCTCGGAGTCGGAGTCCGTAATCGAGTATCCATCCTACTCGTGTGAAATCTTTGCTTTCTTTCCTCAATTATTTCAACCGGTGTTTTCTCTTCAAGATATTCGTTGGTTCCCCCTTCCAAGTTGCCTTTGTTTTTCCCGCCCTCCCACCCTCTTCTTCCTGGAGCCTGAGTCTCTTTCGACCATCAATTTCATTCGTGTGGAGCATCTTCAGTCTTCCCTCAATTATTTCAACCGGTGAATTCTTCTCGTTCGTCATTCTTCATCCCTTTCTTTTTCCGGTGCACTCAATTCAAGTTTTTCGGGTTGATCACATTCTTTTCCCTTGGCTCAAGTGTTCACCTTGCTCGCTTGCCTCTCGCCATTCAATCATTCCGGAGTTTGGAAGACATCTCATAAGATTCGTCTGTGTTCCAATTAATTCGAGGTTATCACCTCATTCAAATATTTCAATTGTTCCGGTGCATCATCTATCTGTTCAACATCCCTTTCCAACGGTGTTTTCTTTTAGTGGGCCCTAACCCACAGGTATTTTTCCAGGATCTTACCTGACTCTTCTAATTCTCCCGGGGTTATTCTCAAATTCTTTTCAAGTGTGACATAAGAATGGATTCCATCAGTCACATGCCTTCTCCAAGATCTCGTTCAAATTCTTTTCATTGTTGGTTCAACCCTTCCTCTTTTTCATTCTCCCAGAGTATCTCAGTAATTTTGGTGGTGTTTCTCGTCGTCATTCTCAACATTTGAAGAACGAAGAAGAGTCTTTCCTCTAAATATTTTCTGTTCTCGTGAAGTTTCGTGATTCTAGCTTCATGTCATCCTCTCGAATTATTCCAATCGTCAGATATTCTTTTCTTACCCATCCAGAGTATGTTAGGAGTTGTTTTTCCCGTTTCTTTTCACCAGAGGCCATCATTCCAGTTTTCGTTCTCTATTATCCCGGTGCTTCGTTCAAGTGTTCTTTAATCAGCTCATGATCTCTTCGTTCTCTTTCCTCTAAATTCCCTCAAGTATCTTCGTGATTGCTCTAAGTCTTCCCGGCGATTCTCTCTCTTCGTTCATTGTCATTTCTTACGGTGATTCGCTCAAGATTCTTTTTCCTTGATTATCATTTTAATCCATTTGTTCTTTCATTCCTACCGGCGGTTCATGAAGACTTTCTCAAGTTTTGTGCTATAACCCCCCTTAATCCTTTTCAACAAGAATAAGTTGCATGCCAAATCCATTGTTTGTCATCAATTTAATTTGGTGAAGGATAAGCATACAATAAATCTTATTCTTATTTCCTCAAAGTGAGTAATCCCTTCCTTCAGAGTTTGTTCTTGAGGAATAAATTCTAGTTCCAAGTGTTTTCATCTTTTCTTTTCCGGAGTTCGAAATTACCTCGGCCATTTCGTCGGAACCCCCATCTCAATCACCGCAAGGTTCATCTTATTCTTTCTTCCTTCATTCTATCTCATCATCCTTTTGTCATCGGAATTCTTCATGGTGGTTCTTTATGATTTAATTCATTCTTCAAGAGTTCATCAAATATCATTCCATCCTCTCAAGCTCGTGTTCTATTTCTCCATGTTTCAGCCAGAGTCCTGCCTAAATCCTTTCAGTCTTATTCGTTTCTTATCTCGTTCTAACCGAAATGGTTTCATAGTCTATCTGATTCCATGAGCTTTCAATTCTCGTCATTCTCGTCGTTCCTCTCTTCTTCTTGAGTGCTCGGATTCTTTGCTTCTTCTCTTGAGTTCTTGCTTCACCTCTTCCTCTTTCCCTTCCGTCTCGGACCTATGATCTCGGGACGAGATCTCTTGTTAGTGGAGTGTTGTAACGCCCCGGATTCGATGGGCCAGGTGTCTTCCAGTTATTCATCGTTCTTGCCATGTCATTTGCTTGCGTGTTGCATTTTTCCATGTCATCATGTGCATCTTATTTTGCATACGTGTTCATTTCATGCATCCGAGCATTTTCCCCGTTGTCCGTTTTGCAATCCGACACTCTTATGTCCTCCGGCGCCCCCCTTTTGTCTCCTGTTGCGAGTGGGTGTTAAAATTTCTCGGAATGTCCCGAGGTTTGCCAAGCGGCCTTGGTATAGCACTGGTAGACCGCCTGTCAAGTTTCGTGCCATTTGGAGTCTGTTTGATACTCCAACGGTTAACCGCGTAGCCTGAAACCCCTCTCTCTTTGCAGTCCAGACCCTCTTCACCATCGCCCAATAACCCATCCAAACCCCCTCCATGATCTCATTCGTTCGATCACGATCGCGTGGCCGAAAATCACACCTCATTTGGACTCTCCTAGCTCCCAGAATCTATAAATAGGCGCTTCCCCTCAATTTTCGCGGATGATTCCCCTAACCCTAGCTCCTCCCTCCCTCCGCGCCGCCGGACACGTCTGGATTGGCCGGACACGTCCAGCTGCTGCCGCCTGCGCCAATCGGGGCGCTCCACGTGTTGACCGCCGCCGCCCCGCCTTCGCCGGCCTGCGAGGCCCGCGCCAGGCCCGCGGGGCCCGAATCCGCCGCCGCCCGGG
>NC_041393.1:96207113-96238126 GCF_002162155.2 Triticum dicoccoides
CGTCCCCGACTCCAGAATCGCCCGTGCCGCCCTCGGCCGCCCGCCGTCGGGTCCCGTCCCCGCCGCCGTCGGCGCCTCGCCTCCCGCGCCTCCCCGGCCTCCCCGCGCCCCATTCCCCTCCGGCTGCCGCCTTCTTCCCCGTCTCCGGCGAAGCCCCAGATCCAGATCTAAAAAAACGAGATTGACCCCGAAATTCCACCAAGTCCCTTTTTCTGTCGTATTTTGGTGCCCCTTTTGACCTGTCATATCACTCTGCATACCGCTCCATTTTGTGCGTGTAATATGTCGAAATGTTCGTTGAGAGATGCTCTACATTTCATTCCATTGTGCCATGTTTGTTTGAGTTCATCTTGATGCCCGAATCTCTGTTGCAAGAGTGCTATATAATGTTGTCTACTGTCTGTTAACAGAACATGCTCATTTGTCATTTTTGTCATGTTTAATGTGTGCCTCCTATGAGCATGAGCTCTACATGTGTTTTGAACTACATCATGCCATCTTTAGAGGGGTTCAATCCATGTATTTTTGTGAGTCTTTTAGTGAGTGCATCGATCTTGTTAAGTAGAGTACTTGCTGTTGCTGTTTTGCTAGGATGAATCTGTTATTTCGTGATGCTATGTTAACCTGCTGCTACTAGTCATTCTATGCATAATATGGAGATGTTCACTAAGGATGTTTTGTTATAAATGTCATGCTCTATCCAGCCATGCCCCTGGTTGCAATTATAGCCTTCTGTAGCTTGTTGTTTTCTTGCTCCAAATTTGCTAAATAATGTTGCTGTCAGCCTGTTAACATTAAGTTCAGTTTGTGCCATGTGTTTTGCTAGTGCTCCATGCACCCTATGAACCTGCTCTTGCCATTCTTAGCTTCATAAACATGTCGTCTTACTGTTGGTTACCTTGTCATGCCATGTATTGCTCTGTGGTGAGAGGTACAAGCTCACCAACATGCCTACTTATCGTTGTGCCTGCCATGTTTGAATCTGTCATATCATTTGCCACGTTTACATGGGTGCCATCATATCTTCTGATCCTTTTTGACTCATGGTCAGTAAAGGACTTTTGTTCTATGCATTTAGTAGTATCTTGCCATGCCTTTGTGTGTCATGTTAAGTTCCTGTAGCATGTTGTTCGATAGCTCTAAACATTGTAACCTGATGTTATTTCTGCTAAGCCTGAAACTGCTATTATTTGCAATCTTGCCATGTCTTCTTGAGCATGTTCTAGTGATTTCTGGAGATAGCTCAGTGTTCATGTTTTGTCATGCTTTACCTGTAAATCATGTCTATGCCTTTTGTTTTCATATTGTGGTAATGTAGCATGTTGTTTTGGTGCTTGCAATATGCCTAGTTGCTGTTTTGGACAGATTGTTGTCATACATTGTATAGTGTGTGTGTGTTGAACCGTTGCTCCGTTTTGAGTGTGCTCTATATGAAACTTGCTTGATTTTACATGTAGTTTCATATTATCATGTTGCATCCTTATTTTGAGGTGTTTGCTTGATGTTTGGATGCATTTTGCATCAATGCCATGTTTGACTTGTTTTGCTCATATCTTCTAGGCCGTAGCTCCGAACTAAATGAACTTTATATGTAACTTTGACTAGAATCTCGTGTAGATCATATTGGTGCATCTTAACTTGATGTTTAACAACTTGAACATAAGGTTTATTCAGATCTGGACCAATTTTGAAACTTGCATATGAGGACTTACCGAAATTGTTATATGTTGTTTCCGGCCTCATTTAAACTTGCTTTGTTGTGTTGATCTTGTATGCATCATCTCTTGCCATGAGTAGCTTCATGTAGTCTTGTCTTGCATCATACTTGTTTGTGCATCATGTCATGTTCATGTGTGGTGTGTTTACTATGGTGTGTGCTTCTTCTCGATAGGTTCCCGTTTCATTGCGATCGTGAGGATTCGTTCGTATACGCTTGGTTCGGCTTCATCCGTTCGTATTCTTCAAGGACTCGTTCTTCTTCCTAGCGGGATTTCAGGCAAGATGACCGCTACCCTGGATCTCACTACTATCATTGCTATGCTAGTTGCTTCGTTCTATCGCTTTGCTGCGCTACTTATCACTTGTTCTTCAAGCCTCCCAAATTGCCATGACAGCCTCTAACATTTTTCACCCTTCCTAGCAAACCGTTGTTCGGCTATGTTACCGCTTTGCTCAGCCCCTCTTATAGCGTTGTTAGTTGCAGGTGAAGTTGAAGATTGCTCCATGGTGGACAGGATTATGTTGGGATATCACAATATCTCATATATTATTAATGCATCTATATACTTGGTAAAGGGTGGAAGACTTGGCCTTATGCCTGGTGTTTTGTTCCACTCTTGCCGCCCTAGTTTCCGTCATACCGGTGTTATGTTCCCGGATTTTGCGTTCCTTACGTGGTTGGGTGATTTATGGGACCCCCTTGACAGTTCGCTTTGAATAAAACTCCTCTAGCAAGGCTCAACCTTCGTTTTACCATTTGCCTCACCTAGCCCTTTTTCCCTTGGGTTTTCGGAGCCCGAGGGTCATCTTTATTTTAGCCCCCCCAGGCCAGTGCTTCTCTAAGTGTTGGTCCGAACCGAGCAACCTCCGGGGCCACCTCAGGGAAACTCGAAGTCTGGTTTTACTCGTAGCTTGACTTATCCGGTGTTGCCCTGAGAACGAGATATGTGCAGCTCCTATCGGGATTGTCGGTGCATCGGGCGGCTTTGCTGGTCTTGTTTTACCATTGTCGAAATGTCTTGTAAACCGGGATTCTGAGTCTGATCGGGTCTTCCTGGGAGAAGGTATATCCTTCGTTGATCGCAAGAGCTTATCATGGGCTAAGTTGGGACACCCCTGCAGGGTATAAACTTTCAAGAGCCGTGCCCGCGGTTATGTGGCAGATGGGAATTTGTTAATGTCCGGTTGTAGATAACTTGACACCAGATCTGAATTAAAATGCATCAACCGCCTGTGTAGCTGTGATGGTCTCTTTTCGGCGGAGTCCGGGAAGTGAACACGGTTTTGGGTTATGTCTGACGTAAGTAGGAGTTCAGGATCACTTCTTGATCATTGCTAGCTTCACGACCGTTCCGTTGCTTCTCTTCTCGCTCTTATTTGCGTATGCTAGCCACCATATATGCTTAGTCGCTGCTGCAACCTCACCACTTTACCCCTTCCTTTCCCATTAAGCTTTGCTAGTCTTGATACCCATGGTAATGGGATTGCTGAGTCCTCGTGGCTCACGGATTACTACAACAACAGTTGCAGGTACAGGTTATGCGATGATCATGACGCGAGAACGATGTTTGCTTGTCTTGGAGTTCTTCTTCTACTTCATCTTCGATCAAGAGATAGGTTCCAGGTCAACAGCCTGGGCTAGCAGGGTGGATGTCGTTTGAGTTTCTGTTTGTGTTTCATCCGTAGTTGGATGTTGATCTTATGTATGATGTTTTGATGTATTCTTGTGGCATTTGTATGCCTTGTATGTATCCCCATCTATTATGTAATGTTGATGTAATGATATCCACCTTGCAAAAGCGTTTCAATATTGGGCGTGACACCAGTGCTATGATGGGACCTTCAAGTCTCTTTAGGATAGTATCGCATATTGGGCGTGACACCAGTGCTATGATGTGTCGCGTCAACTCGTACAACGAGGAGAAGCTTTATTTTACTACTACACGCCTTCTCCCTCTCCCATGCGCGCGGTTGCTCGCAAACTAGGACAGGCTTTTGCTTATAGTACTACAACAAGCTATCCCTCCCGCTCGCGGCGGATGGACATGCAGCAGTGGATTCGACACTGTAGAAGCAGTAGTATTAACATCATTGTTTGTCTTCTCGAATAGGTGAAGAGCCAAGCGCAACCCGAACGTGGCAGTTGCGAACATTGGAGCGCACATATAGCCAGTATCTTGCATGCGACAAAATTGCTATGTGAGCCCACTATTGTACTAGTACGTACTACTACTTGCTAGTATAGCCCTGTAAACCAGAAAGGAGTATTTGCCTTTCTAGAGATTTCAACAAGTGACTAGACTACACCGAGACGGAGTACATATGGAGCAAAATATTGAATATACTGACTAGTCTCTTTTTGACACGCATTTACGTTTTTTTGACACAGTACAGACGCAAGCGCTCATATACACGCGCATACACTCACCCCTATGAACGCACACATGCACACCCTACCCCTATGAGCACCTCCTAAAGACTGAGCCGGCACTATCATCTTGAAATTTACGAAGTCACCATAGGCACCTTGTCGTCGACGAGAACGTCTCCTGACACGCGATAGACATGAGTGCCAGTCGCCTCCATAGGTGCTTGAATGCCAAGGAGGGAGAGGGTAGCGGTTTCCGAGACGTTGAACGGTCAATGATGCATCCTCAATTACATGCAGAGGGAATTAATTGGAGAAGCAAAATAGAGCCAACACGATGTGAATGCAATAGAGTTTGGACTCTCATATAAAGGTGCCCCACCACTCCAATCCATCTACTCCTAAGTCTCTGCGCAACACTACTCACTCCAATCCAAGACCAAGTGACCAGAAGCCACACGCACCTATGGAGGCGATGGACGCGAGAGGCAGTCGGCTGTGCCAAATCATCCAAGGCGCCGGCCTGCGGCCCCGCACCATGCAATGTTTCCAGACGGTGCTAAAGACCGCCGGCATTGTAGCCCTCGCCAACGCCGGCTTCGCCTCTCGCATGGATGACATGATGGTCAACTCTGCCCGCAAGTTCACCGCCGTCAAGAAGCGCGTGGACGACCTTCCGTACTGCTCCAGCCCGCGCGCCCAGGCTCCTCATTGCCTGCCACCCTCATAGGCCTCCATGGTGACGAACTTTTTCAAGCCCTGGTGGCCCTGCAGGTGCCGGAGGTCGCGACGAAGAATGTGCACCTCTAGGTCGCGCTCGCCGCATAGGGCCTCGCTATGCAAGAAACCATCGACCTGCACATCCATGTCTACGAGGAAATCGTCTACATATGCCACTACAAGGCAAGCGAGGACAGAAAGACGTTGGCCTTCTTCCAGCGCCTGGAATCTTTGTATGCCATTGTTCAGAAGCACGTCGACCTGGCCACGAAAGCCACTCCTACTTAGGCGCCATTCGATGGGCCGACGCCTTGAGTCGAGGAGGTGGACGTCGTCGATGGATGCATCTCTTCTTCTTGCCTCCTATAACCAGCACTGCATCCCCTCATGGCCTTAATGTTTTATTAGTATAGTACTCCCTCCGTTCCCAAATATAAGTATTTCTAAAGATTCCAGCAAGTGACTGCTACATACGGAGCAAAATGAGTGAATCTACACTCTAAACTATGTCTACATACATCTGTATGTTGTATTCCATTTGAAATAGTATCTAAAAAGGCTTATATTTGGGAACGGAGGGAGTATATGGCATTTTTATTCCAGTCATAACGTTTTCACTGTGAGGTGGGGCCGCAGTTGAGCAAACCCACCCCGCCCACCGGGCGTAGGCCGAGTTTAGAGTTACTCCATCCATTCCTAAATATAAGTCTTTATAGAGATTCCACTAGATGGACTACATACGAAGCAAAATGAATGAATCTAAACTTAAAATGCATCTATATACATTCGTATGTGGTTTACAGTGAAATCTCTACAAAGACTTACATTTAGGAACGGAGGGAGTAGAAGAGAGAATCGAGGGAGGAGGGCTAGCTGTAGCACGGACGCTGTTGTCAGATGGCATTCGTGTTGATAGAATAGGAGTACTGAGCACTCGTACCTCTTTTTTTAGGGAAAAAAATAGTCGTATGTCTAGTACCACTAGTTGGGTGCGTGCGACCTATAGCTGTCATCACTTTAGGTCTCCTTTTCGAACCGCAGCTACGCTTCACAGTACATTTTTTTTGCACATTTATCCTCCTATATGTACTCCTAGGCTATTTCCACGTGCTCCCATTCGCCGACAGGTGGGACATAGAGCATCTGGGTCGTAGTGCATGCACGACTCAGAGCATATGCCAGGGTACTTTACATTTCAGACCTCACAAATTACATGCAAACCCCCCATAGAAGAATAATTAAATAAATGAATTACTACATGAAATCGGATAATTTTCATAGAAACTGGAGCACGTTCATTAAATTTTGGACGTAACACGTTTAAAAAAATGACCGGACCCAAACCAGTCTAAGGGCCTCTTTGATTTTTCCCGCAAAAAAGGGCCTCTTTGATTCGCAGGATACTGAAAACACAGGAATGGGGAAAGTATGATGGCGATGAACCGAGACAAGGAGAACTATAACTCAGTTAGAGGTTAGAGTTAGATTCTAACCCTGAACTAACTCTAAACCAAAGAGGTGTATGGATGGCAAAGTTAGATTGACAATAAATGCTCTTTCTCAATCATTTCACTACTTTGGACCCTATTTCCTGCTAGATTTGGTGTGGCCGGCTCTTGTGTGGCCTCCTCCTGCTCACAATTGACATAAACGAACCATCTTTACAAATCAAGCATGCAAAACATGATAATTTTTTACTTTGTCCATACAAATGAGATATCCCACTTAAACATACAAGTTGTCAATCAAGCTTTACAAAAAAACACTCCATGAAACAAAGCATGAGCTAACTCATCACAGAAGTCATTCATGATAGGGAGGGAGCCCGGAGCCCCTCACGCACCGAGGGAGGAGCTCGTCATCGTTGCTCTGGAGGAAGGCTCTATAGAGCCCAAGCCGCGGGAACCCCTCTGATGCCGACCCTTGCGAGTTGAGGTCGACACCGGCATGGGTAGCAGGGTCGCTTGCCACCGACTGGTAAATTAACCTTTGGGCCTCTAGAAATAATGCATGCCCGAAACTAAAATACCTAGAAATGTGAACTGAATCTTTGGGCCTCTAGAAATAATGCAAGCCTGAAACTGAAATACCTAGAAAGGTGAATTGAATCTTTGGGCCTCTAGAAATAATGCAAGCCTAAAACTGAAATACCTAGAAAGGTGAACTGAATCTTTGGGCCTCTAGAAAGATTTATTACCTCCTCAAGCAGCATCAAACAATTCCATGCGTGCACCACAAATCTATACCAAGTTTGATCAGGATCTACTTTTCCAAATCAGAATTAGCGCTATAGCGAGCAATATCAATGATATGGCTGTGAGACAGAGAAGGAACGAACAAACTCACCCCTCTCGTGACCTCCTTGGTAGATGTGCTGCCACTACGCATGACAGAGGGAGAACAACAACCGGTGAAGGGGGAGCGGGGCAACCTTCGAAGGCCGGAGGGAGAGGGCGGCCGGAGTAGGGTGGCGGAGGCCGGAAGGAGAGGGCGGCCGGAGGAGAGAGAGGGAGAGCGGTGCTGGGGCGGGCGGCCCTATGGGAACAAAGAGGAGTCGTACAAGAGGGGGGGAGCGATCTGGTGCGGTATGTTGAGATTTTTTTAGTTCTCTTTAGTGGGCCCAAGGATAACTAACCCAATTAGAACCTTTCCACCGGGCTAGTTTTTTAGCTGGGTTAGAGCAAACTAGCTCAAACTAACCCCTCCTGTTACGATAATTTTAGGCTATTTCATCCCAAGCTAGCTCTAACTCAGGGATCCAAACAAAGAGGAGTAGTATTGTACATGCTACAGTGTGGACCGTAGCACATTGTTTTTTATGGCCATATCACCACATTGTTTTCTACTGCTGGTTCACTGGGCTACCGTGGTTTGCACTGCTGGTTCACTGGGCTACTATGGTTCGCACTCCTCTGACCTGAGTAGTAGTAGTAGTATCATTCTTTGCTCCTTCTTACTATTACTACATACTTCGCCGACATGTGGGAGAGCCAGCATCCGGGTGGACGTGTCATGCACCAGATTAGAGTGCCGAATGGAAGGGGGCATCACCCCGGTCATAGCGCCAGTAATTCATGACTACAGTGAGTAGTCATATCACAAGCCTTTCCAGCAGTAACGCGCCGTCAAATCGCACAAACCGACCTTTCCAGTAGTAAGTTTGAGAATCCGCCACTCGCTCACCCTCCTCGCTTCTCTGTCAAACTGCCTACCCGAAAAGTATCGTGCATACTGCCCGGGAAAAGCCCCGCCCTCAACTTTTAACTACGCGAAAATAGTTCGAGCTTATTCGTTCTATATAAATACTTATTGTATGTTTATTCACCCGTGGGGTTGTTCAATGAATGGAGGGCCGGGGAGCACTACTAGTAGTAAGTAGGAGTCGTATAGTAGTTACCTTAAATAGAGAGTTTCTTTTCCTTAATGCCACATACACAAATTGAAATGCTTGTTGTGGAGAGAAAGAGATAATCACTCCACTATATATGTACGCAGGGGCCTGAGCGCTTGCTTTACTAGGGTTGCTCTCTTCATTCTCGCATCCTCTCCAGATCTAAACAATACAGCGGTAGCGACATTTTCTCTCTGCTCACCACTGGTCATAGATCCATCCGAATCCCTTCGGTTGGTGTGTGTAGAGGACTAAAAGGCGCATCGTTCACGCGGTCATCACCACCGAGGGAGGAAACCCACAGCTGCCAGCGGGTCCGATCCTTTGCCCATGCCGTTCTCTCCGACACATCGCCGGCTCGGGAGGTCCTCTGACCCTTCTTCCTCCCTGTCGTATTGTGAGCAGATCGGACCTGCCGCCGCCAACATCTCGATGAACCTCAGGTACAAGTTCTTTGAAAGCGGCCTTGCTCTACTGCCCCAGCTCCCAACGTGTCTACACGTGCATCTTTTTCTACTTCCATCAGCTCTTCCAAATACACCTAAACTTTTAGTATTATTAGAGGTAATAAAGCTACTTCATGCATTCGAATCTAGGACTTGGTTCAAAAAACAAAGAAAGGGGGGAAATCGTAGCATGTATTTAGCACTTGATTCAAAGAGGAAATAACAGGGGGAAAGTAGTAGAGACCGGGTACCCGGTCTCTTGGTTGAAAAGGGAAATAATGGGAAAACTCTGTACAAACTGGATAAGGAATAGATCTATTATTGGTTGAAAAATGGATAGAAAGTGGCGGCTGGTGGACAAGTCAACAGAGTATGTCCAGGATTAGATTTGCTTCCCTCACATATTAAAAGGTCTCCAGGATTAGATTTGCTACCCTCACATAGTAAAAGGTCTCCAGGATTAGATTTGCTGCCCTCACATAGTAAAAGGTCTCCAGGACTAGATTTGCTACCCTCACATAGGAAAAGTTCTCCAGGATTAGATTTGCTGCCCTCACAGAGCATGAACAAACTCGGCATCACCACTTTATGCCTCTTTGTAGGTACATTGTGCTGATGCGTCCACTGTCGCATGTCCTTATAGCAACCTTTTGCTGTTGTTAATGTAAGGGCGCATGTAAAATGGAGCGATCACACTGTTATCTTAAGGACATGTCTAACTAGTGTTATTGTTAATCTAATGCCTCCAGTGATATGATGCAATTAAACTGTGTTAACAAATGGCACTCCTCCTGTTTTCCCAAGTATGATAAGTAAGTTGCTTCTTTACGCTGCAGAGTGACCTGGTGTCCCCATGGTCCCATGCCCTTAAACCAACTCTTTAGCGGCTGTTGATTTACTGTATCTGGTAAACAAGCAATGCCACCATTAAAGTAATCCCATATTTCATGAATGTCATAGTTGATCGTAATGCTTCTGGTAACATGAAGCATTGTAGACGTTTTAAAATTTCTACTGTCCTTGCGTGATTGCCATGAACATAATTAATATGCTTCTTTTCATTTCGTGTATGTTTCATATATTCTTATTGACCAGCAACTGTCTACTTTCTATCTTTTTGTGCAGATAGGGATATCTATTTCACCTATTGCTATTGTGACCTTTTGGTGAACTGCACAAAACACTTTCTTTTGGAATGAGTGTCTTGTGCAGTTCAACTAAAATGTCATGCGGGCAACTTCTCTCAATTTTGGTGGAACTGCACAAAATGGTGATTGGAGTTTCCAAAGTCTCCATCAAAGTTTCCCAGCTTGCAGGTTCACCAGATCGAGTCGTGGCGGCATAGGACCCCTCACACCGGTCAGTACTGTCCTTTATCAACATGGTTGTGCATTGTCATGTTGTGCCAAAGTTGTATTTTTTAAATAAAGCTATTCTATCACAATCTTTTCTCATTTTGGAAATAAAATTTGCTTCTACTAGTGCCACTATTATAGTAATTTCAAGGGGTGCATCAAAGATTGATGCATCAGGAACATAGATAGAATTGGTGGCCAAAAGAAAAGGCCAATGTTTGTACAACCATCTCGACGGCTGCTAGAGTCCTAAATCCATGCTCTTTCTTATCTGTGCAAACAGGAATACTCAACTATAGATGTTGTGATGGTCAAGAGCATTCGCCAAGTTATTGGGTTGTATGACACGGCTAGCCAAGATGGATTTAATCCCGATATTCACTTTATCAAAAGGCTCTAATGGGTTGGTTGTGAATCTTGCAAGCTGGGAATCAATGAGATGTGTAGGCATCTTTGTTGTAGTTATTATTTGAATCGTATTTGTTGGTTCTGAATCTTGGAAGCTGGGAATCAATGAGATGTGTAGGCATCTTTGTTTTACTTATTATTTGAATCTTATTTGGTTGTTCTGAATCTTGCAAGCTGGGAAGCACGGCATGATGATGCAGAGGACAGCAACCATAACAAATTGTTCAAACTTGGTAGTATTTTTTCCGTGAAAGTGCGGCAAATGTGCTGATCATGTGCGTCCTTAGAATAATAATTCTAATTGTTGTGCATGTTGATCATGTGGCACTGATAGAACAAGCCAATGCATTGCTTGTTTTAAGAATACATTTTAATTAAAGCTAATTAAATTTAAGTAAAGTGACCACTAACACTTGTTATTACAGTACCAATACAGACCCACTCGTGAACCGATGTGTGTGGCTGGAATAAGTTTCTTAATGGAGGCGTTTGAATGCGCCGAGGGTGCATATTTTGCCGGGCGTGCGGCGGGCGAAGGAGGGGTAGTACCTGTTGTCACCTATACACACTCAGTTTACTGTTGAATCCAGTTCCCCAAGAGCTGAAAAATGAATTGCTGATGCCGCCTACTCACTCGTTCACTTGAAGAGACTCCAATGGCGATCCGAGGGGTGAGCCTACTGGATATGGACTTCGGCAAAGTGTTCACCTTTGAGTTCTCCGTTTAGTCCCATGGCGGTACCAAGTTTAATGTGATGTACACCAACGATCCGGACTTGGTGAAGCTCTGCCTCGCCGAGTTCAAGCAGTACCTACAGGACGAGAAAGCACAAGGTAGCAGGACTAGACCTTGTGCCCATCCATTCGTCTCCTAACAAGGACCAGTGGATCGCGGTCGCCCAGGTATGCGTGTGAGACGATGTTCTCGTCTACCACTACTATAGGGCCGTCAGAGGTTCTAGAGCATTCGCCCGTTTAATTGGTAGCGCCGACTGCACCTTCGCTACGGTGGAGAGAAGGAAGAACGCGACAATTCGGCCATCTGGTGCAGCAAGCTTGTCGACATCCAGAAGCAATACATGATTGCACGGACCAATGCAGTAATAGACGTGCAATCATGTGTTTATGTTTTTATAACATTTCTCCGTCCAGCCCAACATGATATTTTCACGTAGCCCAGCAAGTCGCGGATTTCAAGAAAAATGCAAATGGGCTTTAAATTCTACCATATATATAAACGGGCTGCATAGATGCTACATCAGTGTTTCACCCAGCCCACCAAATGGACTAAAAAACAAATGGACTGGCTGACATGTGGGCCAGTAGGTCGAAGCCTAAGCAAGGCATTGGATTTACATCCAACGACCGACATTCTTCTTCAATCTCTCGTCTTATTCCCCCAGCGCTGCCGGGACCGTCTGCTCCAGGCTCTGGCGTCCAACGGTGTTGTTTTGCTCCCTTCGCAGCGAAACGCAACCCCGCCAATGGCCAGGACATCCCTCCACTCTGCACCTCCTGTTATTCTCTGCCAAGTGTAGGCCCACCCCACACCTGAACTAGTCAAGTTTTCCACTCCTCTCCGTCTGCGACTCCACTGCTGCGTCTTCCCCATCTCCGGGTCATTCTAGTCTGGGGCCTCGCCGTCGTCCACCGCCTCGCTGCGCTCGGCGCGGCGTGGTCAACAAGCGAGAGCCGACGGAAGAGGACTGTATGTGAGAGCCTGACGGCTGGGACCCACGAGGTCCATAGTTGCTCGCAAGGAGAGTTCCTCCTTATTAAGCTGTTTTCTTCCCCTGACAGCTGGGACCCACCGGCTGTATCTTCGCACGGAAGGAAGTGCCTCCTTGTCAAGCGAAAAAACTATTCCTCCGGATGACAGCTGGGACCCGACAGATTTGGTGGCCAACTTGTGGGCCTACTAAGCAGACGTGTACGCAGGGCTTTGTCAATTTAATCAACAAATGATTCTAGCAGCTGGACTGTTGGATGTTAATCCAATAGTTGTGCTTTTTCTTCAACCTCTGTTCTTGCTCCTGTCTCCCGTGGGTGGCAGTGCTGCGGCGTACCCGAACTAGTCAAGTTTCCCACTCCTCTCCATCTGCGATTCCACTGCCGCGTCTTCCCCATCTCCGGGTCGTTCCAGTCTGGGGCCTCTCCACCGTCCACCGGCCTTGGTGCGCTCGGCATGGTGTGGTCAACATGGTCAACAAACGAGAGTCATCGAAAGCCTCACACCGCAGCCGAACCAGTGAACCCTCGTACTCCTCTTCGCGCGGGCTTCCACTGTTGCGTCTTCCCCGGCTCCGCGTCGTCCCCTTCCTAGGCCTTGCCGTCGTCCACCGCCCTAGTGCTCTCGGCGTGGTGTGGTCAACGTGGTCAAGGAACGACTTCCATCGGAAGAGTACTGTACGTGGAGAGGCTGACAGCTGGGTCCACGGCGACCGCAAGGAAGTGCCTCCTTATTACACGCAAAATAATTATTCCTCCACCTGACAGCAGGGACCCACCGAACGGGCCACCGTATTTCATGAAAAAAACATTTCCCTCTGACTTCTGGGACCCATCGGACGGGCCACCATATTTCGCGAAAAAAATGTCCCCCCCATGTTAGCTCGGACCCACTGGAAGTGCCTCCTTATTACGCACAAAAAATGAATACTCCCCCTGCTAGCTGGGACCCACCTTGGTGGGAGGCTGACTTGTGGGCCTACTACGTTGACGGGGACGGAGGGCTTTGTCAACTTAGTTAATATGAATGATTCTAGCTCCAGTGACCGTACGATGTCCATCCAACGACCGTAGTGCTTCTTCAACCTCTGGTCTCCTTGCTCCAGCCGCCCAAAGCAGCACCGGTCGTGCCGCATGCTCCTGCCTCCCATGGACGGCTGTGCTGCCGCGGAGGCCTCACCGCCCCCTACTATTCCAACCACTGGCCAGGCCCAGCAGCGATGACAGCCTCACATCGCAGCCGAACCAGTGAACCCTCGTACTCCTCCCCGCGCGGGCTTCCACTGCCGCGTCTTCCCCGGCTCCGCGTCGTCCCCTTCCTAGGCCTCGCTGTCGTCCACCGCCCTGGTGCTCTCGGTGTGGCGTGGTCAACGTGGTCAAGGAACGACTTCCATCGGAAGAGTACTGTACGTGGAAAGACTGACAGCTGGATCCACGGCGGCCGCAAGGAAGTGCCTCCTTATTACGCACAAAAATAATTATTCCTCCGCCTGACAGCAGGGACCCACCGGACGGGCCACCATATTTCGCAAAAAAAACGTTTCCCTCCTGACTGCTGGGACCCACCAACTACATCTTCGCATGTAAGGAAGTGCGTCCGGGTAAAAAAAACAATTCGCCCCCTGACTACTGGGACCCACCATCTACATCTTCGCACGCAAGGAAGTGCCTAACAGTTGGGACCCACCTGGTCGAAGCATATGTAGCATTGTCATTCTGGTCGCGAACGTGTACGTACATACTGGACGATGTAGAGGCGTGCACTTGTCATAGTAGAGGCACGCACGTAGCATGTACACGTACATACAACGGCTAGTGTGCAAGAAAGAAAATATGGCCACGTACGTACATACAAGAGGATTCTTAAACGCCTACTGGCGCATACATACGGCCAGGGCTCGTGTACATGGCTGGGTCGGAACGGAGAAACTGCATCATCATCGTGTTCATGGGGAGGCAATGGAATGTGTCGTGTTCATCGGAAGGCTATGGAATGCGTCGTGTTCATCGGGAGGCAACAGAACACGTGGGAGCCAACCGGCTTGGACGGAACAGCCGATGGAAACGAGGCCTGGCATACCGCAGAACAGAGGAAACGGCCTTGCGTTCGACCGGCCACATTCGAAACGGGATCCTGTTCATCGGGAGGGGTCTCGCGTACCACAAAACGGAGGAAACGGACTTGTGTTGGACCTCCTATGGTCGAAATGGGGTCCAATTGATCAGGAGGGGTGTGGCATACCGCAAAACGGAGGAAACAGACTTGTGTTGGAGTGCTACGGTCGAAACGGGGGTCCTATTCATCGGGAGGGTGTGGCGTACCACAAAACGGGACTCCGCGGGATACTGTTCATCTCCACCGTTGACCTTCTCCAGCCTCCATGGGCTACTGTTCATCCACCATCGACCTCGTCCAGCCTCCACCTGCGACTGTTCATCCACGGGCTCCTGTTCATCCAGCCTCCACCGCGCTCTACTTCACCGGCTACTGTTCAACCACCCCTCTCCATGGGCTCCTGTTCAACCACCCCTCCACAGGCTACTGTTCATCCACCCCTCCACCATCTACTGTTCATCCAACCCTCCACGGGGTTGTCCTGTTCATCCAACCATCCACAGGGTCCTGTTCATCCAGCCCCAACCGGCTCGATCGATTGGGGTCCTGTTCATCCAGAGGCAACACCACGGGGTCCTGTTCATCCACCCCCCACCGGGAACTGTTCATCCAAACCCCCCTGCAACACTCACTGTTCATCCAGAGGCAGCATCGATCGGCTTCAGTTAGCAGCAGTAGCAAAGGTATCGCTCGATCGGGTTTAGTTAACAGCCATCAATCGATCACTCGGGTTCAGTAACTCGTAGCCTGTAGTGCAATCGCTCGGGTTCAGTTAGAGCCCAACGCCTCGCTTGGGTTCAGTTAGAGCCCAACGCCTCACACACATGTGTGTACGTGTACGAGAGAAACGCTCATCGCTCGGCCCCCGACCACCCACCGTAACCGGGAACTCGCCGAAATTTTCCTCGCCCTCGCTTCTACCATGGTTTTTTCCGTCATGGACGGCCCAAAGAATGTCATGCAGCTACGTCTCCGGCCCGCCCAGGACAAAAAGCCCATTTTCTTTCACGATTTTTTGTCACAGAAGTAGGAGACCACCACATCTATGATGATACCGGATTTTGTCACAATTATCGTCATAGAAGTGTCATAAGTATGATACAAAAAAATTCGTTCGGCCCAGAATGTCAAGGATGTGTCTTTTTTTGTAGTGAGTAGACTTATTACGAGGGATATCACCTTCGTCAAATCTATAGAGAGAAATTACCTTTACTACTTGTGTCGGGTTATCAAGACCATGTATTTCTTGAATAGGCGGTAAATTCTTAACATCTTCAGCTTTAATACCTTTTTCTTTCTTAGATTTCTTTGCCTCTTGCATATCTTTAGGACTGAGAAATAGAATAACACTTTTCTTCAGAGTTGGCTTAGGAGTTGGTTCAGGAAGTGTCCAATCATTATCATTACTCAATATATTATTCAATAGCAATTTAGCTTGCTCAACAGTTCTTTCCCTGAAAACACAACCAGCACAACTATCTAGGTGGTCTCCGGAAGCATTAGTTAGTCCATTATAAAACATATCAAGTATTTCATTTTTCTTGAGAGGATGATCAGGCAAAGCATTAAGTAATTGGAGAAGCCTCCCCCAAGCTTGTGGGAGACTCTCTTCTTCAATTTGCACAAAATGAAATATTTCCCTTAAGGCAGCTTGTTTCTTATGAGTGGGAAAATATTTTACAGAGAAGTAATAAATCATATCCTGGGGACTACGCACACAACCAGGAGCAAGAGAATTAAACCATATCTTAGCTTCACCCTTTAACGAGAAAGGAAACAATTTAAGAATATAGTAATAGCGAATTTTTTCCTCAAGAGTAAATATACTGGCTATATCATTCAATTTAGTAAGATGTGCCACAACAGTTTCAGATTCATAACCATAGAAAGGATCAGACTCAACCAAAGTAATCAACTCTGGATCGACAGAGAATTCATAATCCTTATCAGTAACACACATAGGTGAAGAACAAAAGCAGGATCATATTTCATTCTAGCATTCAAAGACTTTTCTTTCAGCTTAGATAACAGTTTCTTAAGAACGTATCTATCATTGCAAGCAAAAAAGTCTCTAGCAGTTTCTTCATCCATAACATAGCCCTCAGGTACAACAGGGAATTGATATTTTGGGGGAGAATCTTCATCATCAGATTCAATGATATCATCAGTTTCAGTAATTTCATTCTCTCTAACCCTAGCAAGTTGTTCATCAGGAAATTCACCTAGTGGCACATTATTATCAAGCAGAGAAGTAGTATCATCATAAGCGTCATGCATAGCAGAAGTGGCATCATCAATAACATGCGACATATCAGAATCAATAGCAGGTGTAGGTGTCACAAGTTTACTCAAAACATAGGGTGAATCAAGTGCAGAGCTCGATGGAAGTTCCATACCTCCCCTCATAGTTGAGGGATATATCTTGGTTTTGTATTCTTTTAGATTCCTTTTAGTGATCAACAGATATAAATCCCAAGTGACTGAGAGAATAGAACTATGCTCCCTGGCAACGGCACCAGAAAAAGATCTTGATAACCCACAAGTATAGGGGGTCGCAACAATTTTTGAGGGTAGAATATTCAACCCAAATTTATTGATTCGACACAAGGGGAGCCAAAGAATATTCTTGAGTATTAGCAGCTGAGTTGTCAATTCAACCACACCTAAAAGACTTAATATCCGCAGCAAAGTATTTAGTAGAAAGCACTCCCTCCGTCTGGAATTACTTGTCATCAAAATGGATGAAAATGGATGTATCTAGAAATACATCTATATACATCCATTTTAATGACAAGTATTTCCGGACGGAGGGAGTAGTATGGAAGTAACGGTAATAGTGGCAAAAGTAACAGTGGCAGTTTTGTAGCAATCATAACAGTGGCAATGGAAAACTAACTTAGCAAAGATCAATATGAAACGAGCTCGTAGGCAATGGATCAATGATGGATAATTATGTTGGATGGCATTCATCATGCAACAGTTATAACATAGGGTGACACAGAACTAGCTCTAGTTCATCAATATAATGTAGGCATGTATTCCGAATATAGTCATACGTGCTTATGGAAAAGAACTTCCATGACATCTTTTGTCCTACCCTCCCGTGGCAGCAGGGTCCTAATGGAAACTAAGAGATATTAAGGCCTCCTTTTAATAGAGAACCGTACCAAAGCATTAACACTTAGTGAATACATGAACTCCTCAAACTACGGTCATCACCGGGAAGTGTCCCGACTATTGTCACTCCGGGGTTTGCCGGATCATAACACGTAGCAGGTGACTATAACTTGCAAGATAGGATAAAGAACACTCATAGATTCATGAAAAAATAATAGGTTCAGATATGAACTCATGGCACTCAGGCTCTAGTGACAAACATTAAGCATGGAAAAGTCATCGCAACATCAATCTTAGAACATAATGGATACTAGGGATCAAACCCTAACAAAACTAACTCAATTACATGGTAAATCTCATCCAACCCATCACCGTGCAGCAAGCCTACGATGGGATTACTCACGCACGGTGGTGAGCATCATGAAATTGGTGATGGAGGATGGTTGATGATGATGATGGCGATGGATTCCCCTCTCCGGAGCCCCGAACGGACTCCAGATCAGCCCTCCCAAGGAAGAACAGGGCTTGGTGGCGGATCCGTATCGTAAAACGCGATGTATCCTTCTCTCTGATTTTTTCTCCCCAAACGTGAATATATGGAATTGGAGTTGAGGTCGGTGGAGGTCTAGAGGGCCCACGAGGCGGGGGGCGCCCAGGGGTAGGGCGCGCCCCCACCCTCGTGGCCAGGGTGTGGCCCACCTTTGGTTGATTCTTTTGCCATTATTTTTATTAATTCCAAAAAGTGTCTCCGTGAAGTTTCAGGTCATTTCGAGAACTTTTATTTCTGCACAAAACTAACACCATGGCAATTCTGCTGAAAACAGCGTCGGTCCGGGTTAGTTTCATTCAAATCATGCAAATTGGAGTCCAAACAAGGGGAAACAAGTTTGGAAAAGTAGATATGTTGGAGATGTATCACCAAGTGAGGAAGCAAACAAACAAACATGCAAAAAAATATTTTTGTATTTTTGTAAAATTGTTTTAGAAGTGGGGGTGATGAAAACGAGAGGCAAATGGCAAATGGAAGTAAGAACAAGTAGATGATAGTTTATGCATACAAACTTGATAGGTTTTGGTGATGTCTCCCTAGCAACGACGCCAGAAATTCTTCCTGCTACTTGTCACATGCGTTGGGATTTCTTGAAGAGGAGAGGATGATGTAGTACAATAGAGATAAGTCTTTTCCTCAGTTAAAAACCAAGGTTATCAATCCAGTAGGAGAACCATACAAAACCTCGTTAGCATTACCTATATATAGAAAAGCAAATACTTGCACCCAACACGATCAAGGGGTTGTCAATCCCCTCAGCTGTTATTTGCAAGGATCAAATCTCGTAGTGGTAAATAGATAAAATAAAACACAAAATAAATTCACGGTAATAAAATTACAACAAGGTAATTTTGGATTTTATATATGATATAAGTAGACCCGGGGGCCATAGTTTTCACTAGAGGCTTCTCTCTTGACCACATATCATACGGTGGTTAAACAAATTACTATTGGGAAATTGATAGAAAAGCACATAGTTATGATGATATTGAAGGGAGTGATCATGTATATAGGCACCTTGGGGACATAGTTTTCATGGCTCGGCAGTAATTTCGTTCATAACTATGAGAAGTTTGATTCTTTATGATTGTTTTGAGTTATGCTAGTTGTGTAATTGTGAATTTTAGAAATACTTGTGTTGAGGTTTGTGAGTCCCGTAGAATGCACGTATGGTAACTGTTGTGTTACAAATTTGAAGCATGAGGTATCTCTTTGATTGTCCTCCCTATGTGTGGAGGTCGGGATCGCGCGATGGTTAACTCCTACCAACCCTTCCCCTAGGAGCATGCACGTAGTGCTTGGTTTTGATGACTTGCAGATTTTTGCAATAAGTATGTGAGTTATTTATGACTAATGTTGAGTCCATGGATTACGCACTCTCACCCTTCCACTATTGCTAGCCTCTCTTGTGCTGCACAACTTTCATCGGTACCATACAACCAGCATTTACTTTCCTCAAAACAGCAAACATACCTACCTATTATGGCATTTCCATGGCCATTCTGAGATATATTGCCATGCAACTTTCCACCATTCCGTTTATTATGACACGCTTCATTATTGTCATATTACTTTTCATGATCATGTAGTTAACATCGTATTTTTGGCAAAGCCACCGTTAATAATTCTTTCATACATGTCACTCTCGAATCATTGCACATCCTGGTACACCACCGGAGGCATTCATATAGAGTCATATTTTGTTCTAAGTATCGAGTTGTAATTCTTGAGTTGTAAATAAATAGAAGTGTGATGATCATCATTATTAGAGCATTGTCCCGTGTGAGGAAATGAAAAAAGAGAGGCCAAAGAAGCCAATAAAAAAAGGTGGCAAAAAAGCCAATCAAAAAAAGGAGAGAAAAAGAGAGAAGGGACCGTGTTACTATCCTTTTTCCACACTTGTGCTTCTAAATAGCACCATGATCTTCATGATAGAGAGTCTCTTGTTTTGTCACTTTCATATACTAGTGGGAGTTCTTCATTATAGAACTTGGCTTGTATATTCCAACGATGGGCTTCCTCAAATGCCCTATGTCTTCATGAGAAAGTAAGTTGGATGCACACCCACTTAGTTTCTTTTTGAGCTTTCATACATTTATAGCTCTAGTGCATCTGTTGCATGGCAATCCCTACTCACTCACATTGATATCTATTAATGGGCATCTCCATAGCCCGTTGATTTTCCTAGTTGATGTGAGACTATCTCCTCTTTTTTGTCTTCTCCACAACCACAATTCTATTCCACCTATAGTGTTATGTCCATGGCTCTCGCTCATGTGTTGCGTGAAAATTGAAAAAGTTTGACCACTAAAGTATGAAACAATTGCTTGGCTAAAACCGGGGTTGTGCATGATTTGAATATTTTGAGTGATGAAGATGGAGCATAGCCAAACTTTATGATTTTGTAGGGATAAGCTTTCTTTGGCCATGTTATTTTGAGAAGACATAATTGCTTTGTTAGTTTGCTTGAAGTATTATTATTTTTATGTCAATATTAAACTTTTGTCTTGAATCTTTCGGATCTGAACATTCATGCCATAGTATAGAAAATTAAATTGATAAATATGTTAGGTAGCATTCCACATCAAAAATTCTGTTTTTATCATTTACCTACTCGAGGACGAGGAAGAATTAAGCTTGGGGATGCTTGATACATCTCCAATGTATCTATAATTTTTTATTGTTCCATGCTATTATATTATCTGTTTTGGATGTTTAATAGGCATTTATATGCTATTTTATATTATTTTTGGTACTAACCTATTAACCAAGGGCCCAGTGCCAGTTTTTGTGTGCCTATTTTAGAGTTCTGCAGAAAAGGAATACCAAACGGAGTCCAAACAGAATGAAACCTTCGCGATGATCTTTCTTGGACCGAAAGCCAACCAGAAGACTTGGAGAAGAAGTCAGAGACGCAACAAGGCAGCCACGAGGCAGGAGGGCACGCCCCCACCCTCATGGGCCCCTCGTAGCTCCCCTGAACTAATTCCTTCGACTATATATACTCTTATACTCTGAAAACATCCAAGAGAGCCACAAAACCACTTTTCCACCGCCATAACCTTCTGTACCCGTGAGATCCCATCTAGGGACCTTTTCCGGCATCCTGCCGGAGGGGGATTCGATCACGGAGGGCTTATACATCAACACCATCACCTCTCCGATGAAGTGTGAGTAGTTTACCACAGACATTCGGGTCCATAGTGATTAGCTAGATGGCTTCTTCTCTCTCTTTGATTCTCAATAGCATGTTCTCCTTCATGTTCTTGGAGATCTATTCGATGTAATACTGTTTTGCGGTGTGTTTGCCAAGATCCGATGAATTGTGGATTTATGAACAAGATTATCTATGAATATTATTTGGTTCTTCTCTGAATTCTTATATGCATGATTTGATATCTTTGCAAGTCTGTTCGAATTATCGCTTTAGTTTGGCCTACTAGATTGATCTTTTTTGCAATGGGATAAGTGCTTAGCTTTGGGTTCAATCTTGCGGTGTCCTTTCCTAGTGATAGTAGGGGCAGCAAGGCATGTATTGTATTGTTGCCATCGAGGATAACAAGATGGGGTTTTCATCATATTGCTTGAGTTAATTCCTCTACATCATGTCATCTTGCTTAATGCATTACTCTGTTCTTTATGAACTTAATACTTTAGATGCATGCTGGATAGCGGTCGATATGTGGAGTAATAGTAGTATATGTAGGTAGGAGTCGGTCTACTTGACACGGATGTGATGCCTATGTTCATGATCATTGCCTTAGATGTCATCATAACTATGCGCTTTTCTATCAATTGCTCGGCCGTAATTTGTTCACCCACTGTATTATTTGCTACCTTGAGAGAAGCCACTAGTGAAACCTATGGCCCCCGGGTCTCTTTTCCATTATATTGAATCTCGTTTACATCTTGCTAGTTTCTAATCTACTATTTTGCAATCTTTACTTTCCAATCTATAAACCAAAAATACCAAAAAATATTTACTTTACCATTTATCTATCTCTATCAGATCTCACTTTTGCAAGTGACCATGAAGGAATTGACAAGCCCTTTATCACATTGGGTGTAAGTTGTTGATTGTTTGTGCAGGTATTCGGTGGCTTGTGCGTTCTCTCCTACTGGATTGATACCTTGGTTCTCCAAACTGAGGGAAATACTTACGCTACTTTGCCGCATCACCCTTTTCTCTTCAAGGGAAAACCAACGCAAGCTCAAGAGGTAGCATAAGCATAGCATCAATACTTCATAAATTATAGATATGTTGGAGATGGCCACTTGTTGTTTTTTGCTTGTTTTTGGCTTTTTAGAAAATATATATCAAACAAAGCCAAATGGAGAAAAAAAACTTTGGAATATTTTTTCTGGACCAAAAGAGACCCTAGAAGGTTCGGGAGAAGACCTGAAGAGTCATGAGGGGGCGACAAGCTCGGGAGGTGCACCCCAGGAGGCGCCCCTAGGCTTGTGGGCCCCTCGTAGCACCTCTTGACCTAATTCCTCTATAGATTCTCAGATACAACTTTATGGTACTCTGTAAGTTTCTGTTTTAGTGAGATCTCATCTGGAGGGCTTCTCCGGTACTCTGTCAGAGGGGGAATTGGTCATAGAGGGGCTCTACATCAACCTTGCTGCCCTTCCAATGATGTTTGATTAGTTTACCTCAGACCTATGGGTCCATAGCTAGTAGCTAGATGGCTTCTCCTCTCTCTTTCATCTTCAATGCAATGCTTTCCTTGATGTTCTTCGAAATCTATTTGATGTAATGACTTTGTGCGGTGTGTTTGTTGGAATCCAATGAATTATGAGTTTATGATCAGATTTATCCATGAATATTATTTGAGTTTTCTCTAAACCCTTTTATGCATGATTATGGTAGCTTCATAATCCTCTCCGATCTATTGATTTGGTTTGGCCAACTAGATTGATTTTTCTTGTAATGGGTTCGATCTTGCGGTGCTCAATCCCAGTGACAGAAGGGGACATGACATGTATGTATCATTACTATTAAGGGTAAAAAGATGGGATTTATTCATATGTGGGTTTACTTTGTCTACATCATGTCATCTTGCTTAAGGCGTTACTCCGTTCTTTATGAACTTAATACTCTATATGCATGCTGAATAGCAGTTGATGTGTGGAGTAATAGTAGTAGATGCAAAATTGTTTCGGTCTACTTGTCTCAGATGTGATGCCTATATATATGATCATTGCCTTGGCCATCGTCATGACTATTCGATTTTATATCTGCCCAATAGTAATTTGTTTACCCACCGTATGCTATTTTTCAAGAGAGAATCCTATAATGAAAACTATAGCCCCTGGTCTGTTTGCCATCATATTGAAACCAAAAATACATTGCTGCATTATTTATCTATTTATTTATTTATTTATTATTTTTGTGCGATCTATCTATCACCATACAATTTAATCTCGCAAGTGACCGCCAAGATATTAACAACCCCTTGTTCGCGTTGGGTGCAAGGATTTGTTAACTTGTGTGCATATATTGCTAAAGTGGTGTTGCGTGGTTCTCCTACTGGATTGATAACCTTGGTTCTTAACTGAGTGAAATACTTATCTCTATTGTATTGCATCATCCTCTCCTCTTCGAGGAAATCTCAACGCATCTTACAAGTAGTAGGAAGAATTTCTAGCGCCATTGCCGGGGAGACATCATCAACATGTACCAAGTACCTACGCATAAACTATCATCTCCTTGTCTTTACATTATTTGCTATTTGCCTCTCGGTTTCATTTCCCCCACTTCTAAAATGTTTTCACAAAAATACAAAATATTTTTCATTTTGCCTTTCTTCTTGTTTGCTCGTTTGCTTGCCTTTTGTCTTCATGTCAACACTCAAAAAACTAGAAAAGAAATAAGAAAAATAAGATGGATCCTCATCCTCTTGCTAATCTTTTTAAAAGATCCAATTATGATGAACCAATTGCTAGTGATTTGGGTGCACTAGATTATCTTTATGAAGTTTTGCTTGAAATTCGTGAATCTAAAAATTCTGATGAAGTGTTAAAAGAAGAAATTTATAAAGTAATCATGATAGCTCCTTCAATGAAAATCATGACTGCAATGATGTTTTTAGAAATTCTATCAATGTCAATTGTGTTAATGACATGCACAACCCCAAGCTTGGGATGATGATTTTTTTATGTCCACTACTCATTCTAATGATCATGATTGGGGTGATGTTTCTTATGATCTTGAGTTTATTTAAGCCTCATGATGAATATGAAATTGATAATAGTGTTTGCAATAATATTGAAAGTGGGTTTGGAAGAGAGTCAACTTTAGGAAAAAGGAATCCCACATATCTGGAGAGTGTTCAATCCTATGAAACTATTGATAAAAGTGGGTTTGGAGAGGTCATGACTTTAGTTGATGTTAACTCCACTATCTTGTAAGATTATATGACTTTTATGCATGTGGTCCATCAAGAGAATATTTTATGTGATAGATATATTTTTGAATTTGAATATGATCCTACATGTAATTATTATGAGAGTGGTAAATATGGTTGTTGAAATCTTCATGTTACTAAATTACCTCTCTTCATGTTGAGATTGCTATTGTTTCTTTCTTATTGCATATGCTAGTTTTTGCTTGCCTTGATAATTTGTTTACTTATAAAATGCCCGTGCATCGTAATTATATTGGACTTAAATGATTTATTCACATGCCACATGATGCTCTCTTTGTGTTTCAATTATTATCTTTCATGTGAGCATCAGTAAAATCCCAAGCCTATCTTAATGACTATAAAGAAACAGCTTTTTGGGAGACAACCCAATAGTTACTTTCTCTATTTTTATGTGCACACAATTATTCTACTGGTATGTTTGTGTTTTTGTGTTTTTATTTAGTGTTTGTGCCAAGTAGAGCCTTTGGGATGATTTGGATGATAGCTGATTTGATTATGTGAAAAAACAGACATTTTTGTGCCAAGTTCTGGAATTTTGTAAGTTCACAGAAACATTTTTTCGCTCTTAATTTTTTACACATAATTTATATACAGCTTTCCCACATTTTCCTATTTTTCAGAATTTTTAGAGTTACAAAAGTATGGTCAATGTTCAGATTACTACAAATTGTTCTATTTTTGATAGATTCTGTTTTTGATGCGTTGTTTGCTTGTTTTGATGAATCTATGGAATGTATCAGGGGGTATAAGCTATGGTGAAGTTCGAATACAGTAGGTATAATTCAAAAATAAAATATGAATGGGTTTGCAACAATACTTAAAGTGGTGATTTGCTTTATTATACTAATGAATCTCACGAAGGTTTTGTTAAGTCTTGTGTGCTGAAGTTTTCAAGTTTTGAGTGGGATCACGATGGATGAAAGAATAAGGAGTGGTAAGAGCCTAAGCTTGGAGATACCCATGGTACCCCAAGGTAATATTCTATTCAAGGACTCTCAAGCAACTAAGCTTCGGGATGCCCTGGAAGGCATCCCCTCTTTCTTCTAATGACCATCGGTAATATTACTTGGAGCTATATTTTTATTCATCACATGTTATGAGTTTTGCTTGAAGCATCATGTATTATATGAGTCCTTCCTTTGTTTGCTTTTTAGTTTTTCACAATCATCTTTGTTGGACACACCTATTTTAGAGGGACACACATTCATCTTGATTTGTTAGAATGCTCTGTGTGCTGCACTTAAATCTTTTGAGGTAGGAAGTTTCTCTAGTGCTTCACTTATATTTTTTAGAGCACGACGGTGGTTATATTTTAAAGAAATAGTTGCACTCTCATACTTCACTTATATATTTATGAGAGTTGATAATAGTAATGGCAATTAGTGTAGGTTATGAATTTGGTCCTAATATGATAGGTATTTGCTACCTCTTGAGCTTGCGTTGGGTTTTCCCTTGAAGAGGAAAGGGTGATGCAGCAAAGTAGAGTAAGTATTTCCCTCAATTTGAGAACAAAGGTATCAATCCAGTAGGATATAACACACAAGTCACCGAATACCTACACAAACAATCAACAACTTGCACCCAACGCGATAAAGGGGTTGTCAATCCCTTCACGGTTACTTGCAAAAGTGAGATCTGATAGAGATAGATAAACGGTAAAGTAAATATTTTTGGTATTTTTGGTTTATAGATCGAAAGGTAAAGATTGCAAAATAGTAGATTGGAAGCTAGTATGATGTAAAAGAGAACTTATATGATGGAAAAGAGATTCAATATAATGGAAAAGAGATCCGGAGGCCATAGGTTTCACTAGTGGCTTCTCTCATGATAGAAAATAGTACGGTGGGTGAACAAATTACTACCAAGCAATTGATAGAAGAGCACAAAGTTATGACGATATCTAAGGCAATGATCATGAACATAGGCATCACGTCCGTGTCAAGTAGACCGAAATGATTCTGCATCTACTACTATTACTCCACTAATCGACCGCTATCCAGCATGCATCTAGAGTATTATGTTCATAAAGAACGGAGTAACACATTAAGTAAGATGACATGATGTAGAGGAATTAACTCAAGAAATATGATGAAAACCCCATCTTTTTATCCTCGATGGCGACAATACAATACGTGCCTTGATGCCCCTACTGTCACTGGGAAAGGACACCGCAAGATTGAACCCAAAGCTAAGCACTTCTCCCATTGTGAGAAAACCCAATCTAGTAGACCAAACTAAACCGATAATTTGAAGAGACTTGCAAAGATATCAAATCATGCATACAAGAATTCAGAGAAGACTCAAATAATATTCATAGATAATCTGATCATAAATCCACAATTCATCGGATATCGGCAAACACACCGCAAAAGAATATACATCAAAGAGATCTCCAAGAACATGGTATTGAGAATCAAAGAGAGAGAAGAAGCCATCTAGCTACTAGCTATGGACCCTTAGGTCTCTGGTAAACTACTCACGCTTCATCGGAGAGGTAATGGTGTTGATGTAGAAGCCCTCCATGATTGAATCCCCCCCCCCCCGCAGGACGCCGGAAAAGGTCCCTAGATGGGATCTCATGGGTACAAAAGGTTATTGCGGTGGAAAAGTGGTTTCGTGGCTCCCCTGGATGTTTTCAGGGTATAAGAGTATATATAGGCGATGGAGCTAGGTCAGGAGACCCACGAGGCAGGGGAGCGCGCCCTACCCCCCTGGGTGCACCCTCCACTCTCGTTGCCGACTCGTTGTGTCTCCGACTTCATCTCTAAGTCTCCTGGTTTGCTTCTGGTCCAAGAAAGATCATCGCAAAAGTTTCATTCCGTTTGGACTCCGTTTGGTATTCCTTTTCTGTGAAACTCTAAAATAGGTAAAAAACAAAAACTGGCATTGGGCTCTCAGCTAATAGGTTAGTCCCAAAAATAATATAAAATAGCATATAAATGCCTATTAAACATCCAAAACAGATAATATAATAGCATGGAACAATCAAATATTGTAGATACGTTGGAGACGTATCAGTATTCAAGAGGGGTATAATAAAAACTTTCATGTAGATCACTGATTATGATAAGTTTGATTCCTTGCAATAGTTTGCAATATAAAGGTGGTAATATGTGGGTTATGCTAGTGAGTAATTATGGTTTAGTAAGAACATTGGTGTTAAGGTTTGTGATTCCCAAAGCATGCACATATGGTCTCTCGTTATGCTATGAAATTGGAGCATGATTTATTATTGATTTTCTTCCTTATGTGTGGCGGTCGGGGACGAGCGATGGTGTTTTCCTACCAATCTACCCCCTAGGGGCATGTGTAGTAGTACTTTGCTTCGAGGGCTAATAAACTTTTGCAATAAGTATATGAGTTCTTTATGAGTAATGTGAGTCCATGGATTATATGCACTCTCACTCTTACCATTCCGCATTTTGCTAGCCTCTTAGGTACTGTGCATTTCTCTTTATCACCTTGAGTTGTGGTGCAAACTTCACCGGTGCATCCAAACCCCGTGATATGATACGCTCTATCACACATAAGCCTCCTGATATATTCCTCAAAACATCCACCATTATTACCTATTATGGCATTTCCATAGGCATTCCGAGATATACTGCGACACAACTTCACCGTTCTGTTTTATTATAACACATATCATCATTGTCATATTGCTTTGCATGATCATATAACTGACATAGTATTTGTGGCTCAGCCACCGTTCATATTTTTTTATACATGTTACGCTAGATCATTGCACATTCCAGTACACCGCCAGAGGCATTCATATAGAGTCATAATTTTGTTATAATGTCGAGTTGTAATTTTCTTTTGAGTTGTAAGTAAATAGGAGTGTGATGATCATCATATTCATTATTAGAGCATTATCCCATGTGAGGAAATTAATTAAAAAGGCCAAAAAGAGCCCAACAAAAAAGAGAAAAGAAAAATGAGAGAAAAAGAGAGAAGAGGCAATGTTACTGTCCTTTCCATACTTGTGCTTCAGAGTAGCACCATGTTTTTCACATAGAGAGTCTCCTATGCTTTATTTTTAAATAAGTAGTGGGAATTTTTCATTACAACTTGGCTGGTATATTCCAATGATGAGCTTCCTCAAATGCCCGAGTTCTTCATGAGCAACCAAGTTGGACGCATGCCCACTTAGTTTTATTTTTTAGCTTGCACATACTTATAACTCTTAGTGCATTCATTGCATGGCAATAACTACTCCTTGCATTGACATCAACTGATGGGCATCTCTGATGCGGCTTGAACTACGTCTATATTTCCCCAAAGAGGAAGGGATGATGTAGCACAGCAACGGTAGGTATTTCCCTCAGTGATGAGATCAGGGTTATCGAACCAGTAGGAGAGCCACACCACACTATGTAAACGGTACCTGCACACAAAGAACAAATACTTGCAACCCGACATGTAAAAGGGGTTGTCAATCCCTTTCGGGTAGCGGCGCCAGAAATTGGCACGTGGACGGGAGAAAGTTGTAATAGATTGATAGATGCAAATAAAATTCAGCAAGGTATTTTTGGGTTTTTGATAATATAGATCTGAAAATAAAAGTTGTAAATAAACAAAAAGGCAAATAGAAAAATAGATCTGAAAGTATATGATGAGAAACTAGACCCGGGGCCGTAGATTTCACTAGTGGCTTCTCTCGAGAAAAATAGCATATGGTGGGTAAACAAATTACTGTTGGGCAATTGATAGAACTTCAAACAATCATGATGATATCGAGGCAATGATCATTATATAGGCATCACGTCCAAGATTAGTAGACTGACTCCTGCCTGCATCTACTACTATTACTCCACACATCGACCGCTATCCAACATGCATCTATTGTATTAAGTTCATGGAAAATGGAGTAATGCAATAAGAACAATGACATGATGTAGACAAGATCTATTTACGTAGAAATAGACCCCATCTTGTTATCCTAGGCAACGATACATACGTGTCAGTTTCCCTTCTGTCACTGGGATCAAGCACCGTAAGATCAAACCCATCATAAAGCTCCTCTTCCCATGGCAAGAAAAATCGACCTAGTCGGCCTAACTGTACCACCCCTAGTGTCATGCTACAGTAACCCTCTATGATTAAGCTAATCACTTTACTAAGCAGTGCTTTCTCACCTTTGATTCAAATATCATTTGAAATCCCACTTTGAATCAAATTCAATTTGCAAGTGAAATATGAAGTTGCACAAAAGTTGATGCAAAATAGTTCATCATTTAGCCAAAATTCCATAACAAATGACTATTAAGGAAAAGAACATCACCTCCAAGCCAAGATGGACTATAGCAATTAAAACAGCGCCATTTCAGCATTTTAAAATGCTATTTTAATTGTGCAAAATCCAAATGGGTTCAGTTGCCCCTCAAACTTTTTGTGGCAGTGCCAAAAACTACAAAGAATTTAAGTGCCCTAGTCCCACATTTTTTCAAAGTCTTTTGGTAGCCCAAACCTTTCCCTAGCTATCTCTGTTTTAAATAAAAAGAGAAAAGCAGAAAATCAGAAAAAAATGGCCTACCTGGCCTCTGGCCTAAGGCCCAGCGCGGCCCAGCCCACCAGGCGCCCCTGTCTCCCTCCACCTATGCTCACGGGGCCACCATGGACGCCGTGCGGCCGCACATGGACGAGATGGCCACGTGTCAGTCATCCGCTACCATCCCGCGCGGATAAGATTGCCGGTGACGCCCCTGCCAACCCTAGGCCGCCCCTTCGCACGCCCCCACTCCTCTCTCTCCCTCCCCACAGATCTTCCCACACCCGAGCGCCATTGCCGCCCTCCACCTCGCACCACCGCGACGAGCATCGCCCCTGCTCCCCTCTGACATGTCCACCGGCCTCCCCGACGTCGACTGCTTTGCCTTTGCCCGCTGGAATGAGCCGAGAGGCCCTCCTCCATCGCCATCGACGCGTTCCCCTTTCGCCTCGGCCGCCGTCGATCACCGTCGAATTCTGGCTACCTCGCGTCCTCCCTGAGCTCACTGCCACTCTATAGGCTGCGATGTGAGCTCCCACTTCTTCTTCCCCTCTCTCTGAGCTCGCCCACGATACGTAGCCACCAATGCCACCGATGACCGAATGCACCCCTGCTCACACTCGTCCCCGGCGTATCCACGGCGACCTTTGAGTCCCGTGCATGCCACCACTACAAAAAAAAGACACATCCATGACATTTTGGGCCGAACGAATTTTTTTTTCTGTCATACATATGACACTTCTATGACGATAATTGTGACAAAACCCGGTATCATCATAGATGTGGTGGGCTCCTACTTATATGACAAAAAATCATGACAGAAAATGGGCTTTTCGTCCTGGGCGGGCCGGAGACGCAGTTGCATGACATTCTTTGGGCCGTCCATGATGGAAAAAACCATGGTAGAAGCGAGGGGGAGGAAAATTTCGGGGAGTTGCCGGTTACGGTGGGAGAGCGATGCGCGTTTCTCTCATACAGGTACGCGCGTGTGTGCGAGGCATTGGCTCTAACTGAACCCGAGCAAGGAGTTGAGCGATTGCACTACAGGCTACGCGTTACTGAACTCGAGCGATCGATCAATGGCTGTTAACTGAACCCGATGGAGCGATTCCTTCGCTACTGCTGCTAACTGAAGCCGATTGATGCTGCCTCTGGGATGAACAATGAGTGTTG
>NC_041393.1:96238365-96280654 GCF_002162155.2 Triticum dicoccoides
TGGTGTGGAGGGCTGGATGAACAGTAGACGGTGGAGGGGTGGCCGTGGAGGGGTGGTTGAACAGGACCCCGTGGTGTGGAGGGCTGGATGAACAGTAGACGGTGGAGGGGTGCCCGTGGAGGGGTGGTTGAACAGTAGCCGGTGGAGTAGCGCGCGGTGGAGGCTGGATGAACAGGAGCCCGTGGAGGCTAGAGGAGGTCGACGGTAGCCCATGGAGGCTAGAGGAGGTCGACGGTGGAGATGAACAGTATCCCGTGGAGTCCCATTTTGCGGTACGCCACACCCCTCCCAATGAGCAGGACCCCCGGTTTGACCGTAGGAGGTCTGTTTCGTCCATTTTGCTGTACGCCACACCCCTCCCGATGAACAGGACCCCGTTTCGACCGTAGCGCTCCAACACAAGTCCGTTTCGTCCGTTTTACGGTACGCCACACCCCTCCCGATGAATAGGACCCCTGTTTCGACCGTAGGAGGTCCGTTTCGTCCCTTTTGCGGTACGCCACACCCCTCCCGATCAACAAGACCCCCGTTTCGACCGTAGGAGGTCTGTTTCCTCCGTTGTGCGGTACGCCAGGCCTCGTTTCCATCGCCCGTTCCGTCCAAGCCGGTTGGCTCCCACGCGTTCCATGGCCTCCCGATGAACACGACGCATTCCGTTGCATCCCCATGAACACGACGCATTTCGTTGCCTCCCGATGAACACGGCGCATTTCGTTGCCTCCCCATGAACACAACACATTCCGTGCCTCCCCATGAACACGAGCCCTCGCCGTATGTATGCACGACTAGGCGTTCGAGACCTCGCCCGTATGTACACATACGTGGCCGTATTTTCTTTCTTGCACCCTGGCCGTTGTACGTACGTGTACATGCTACGTGTGCGCCTCTACTACGACACGTGCGCGCCTCTACAACGACCAGTATGTACGTACACGTTCGCGACCAGAATGACAATGCTACGTACGCTTCGACCTGGTGGGTCCCGACTGTCAGGCAGTTCCTTGCGTGCGAAAATGTAGCTGGTGGGTCCCAGCAGTCAGAGGGGCGAATCATTTTTTTTTTGCCCGGACGCACTTCCTTGCGTGCGAAGGTGTAGCTGGTGGATCCCAGCAGTCAGGGGGAAAACGTTTTTTTCACGAAATACGGTGGCCCGTCCGGTGGGTCCCCGCTGTCAGGTGGAGGAATAATTATTTTCCGCGTAATAAGGAGGCACTTCCTTGCTGCGGCTGTGGACCCAGCTGTCAGCGTCTCCACATACAGTCCTCGTCCGATGGAAATCGTTCCTTGACCATGTTGACCTTGCCGCGCCGAGAGCACCAGGGCGGTGGACGACGGCGAGGCCTAGGAAGGGGATGCCGGGGAGCCGGGGAAGACGGGGCAGTGGAAGCCTATGCTGAGAGGAGTACGAGGGTTCACTGGTTCGGCTGCGGTGTGAGGCTGCCGTCGCCACAGGGACTGGCCAGCGGTGGTAATAGTAGGGGGCGGTGAGGCCTCTGCGGCAGCACATCCAGCCACGGGAGGCAGGAGCATGCGACACGATCGGCGCTGCTTTGGGCGGCTAGAGCAAGAAGACCAGAGGTTGAAGAAGCACTACGGCCGTTGGATGGACATTGTATGGTCACTGGAGCTAGAATCGTTTATATTGACTAAGTTGACAAAGCCCTCCATCCCCGTCAACTTAGTAGGCCCACAAGTCAGCCTCCACCAAGGTGGGTCCCAGCTAGCTGGGGGGTATTCATTTTTTTGTGCGTAATAAGGAGGCACTTCCGGTCGGTCCGAGCTGACAGCAGGGGGAATGTTTTTTTTTTTGCGAAGTACGGTGGCCCGTCGAGTGGGTCCCAGCAGTCAGGGGAAAACGTTTTTTTGTGAAATACTGGTGGCCCGTCCGGTGTGTCCCCGCTGTCAGGTGGAGGAATTATTATTTTCTGTGTAATAAGGAGGCACTTCCTTGCGGCTGCCGTGGACCCAGCTGTCAGCCTCTCCACATACAGTATTCTTCCAATGGAATTCGGTCATTGACCACATTGACAACACCGCGCCGAGAGCACCACGGCGGTGGACGACGGCGAGGCCTAGGAAGGGGACGACGCGGAGCCGGGGAAGACGCGTCAGTGGATGCCCACGCGGAGAGGAGTACGAGGGTTCACTGGTTCGGCTGCGCTGCCGTCGCTGCAGAATAACAGGGGGTGTGGGTGAGTGGAGTGGAGGGATGGCCTGGCCAGCGGTGAGAGTTTTATGGGGGCAGTGAGTGTTGGGTTTCGTAGTAATTTCAAAAAATTTCCTACGCGCACACAGGATCATGTGATGCATAGCAACGAGAGGAGAGTGTTGTCTACGTACCCAACGCAGACCGACTGCGGAAGCAATGACACGACGTAGAGGAAGTAGTCGTACGTCTTCACGATCCAACCGATCAAGCACCGAAACTACGGCACCTCCGAGTTCGAGCACACGTTCAGCTCGATGACGATCCCCGGACTCCGATCCAGCAAAGTGTCGGGGAAGAGTTTCGTCAGCACGACGGCGTGGTGACGATCTTGATGAACTACAGCAGCAGGGCTTCGCCTAAACTCTGCTACAGTATTATCGAGGAATATGGTGGCAGGGGGCACCGCACACGGCTAAGGAATCGATCACGTGGATCAACTTGTGTCAACTTGTGTGTTTAGAGGTGCCCCTGCCTCCGTATATAAAGGAGTAGAGAGGGGGAGGCTGGCCGGCCATAGAGGGAGGCGCAGGAGAGTCCTACTCCCTCTGGGAGTAGGATTCCTCCCCCCAATCCTAGTCCAACTAGGATTCCTCGGAGGGGAAGGGAGAGAGGGGGGCCGGCCACCTTCTCCTAGTCCTAATAGGACTAGGGGAGGGGAAAGAGGCGCAGCCACCTTGGGCTGCCCCTTTCTCCTTTCCACTAAGGCCCATGATGGCCCATATGGCTCCCGGGGGGTTCCGGTAACCTCCCGGTAACCCGGTAAAATCCCGATTTCACCCGGAACACTTCCGATGTCCAAACATAGGCTTCCAATATATCAATCTTTACGTCTCGACCATTTCGAGACTCCTCGTCATGTCCGTGATCACATCCGGGACTCCGATCAACCTTCGGTACATCAAAATGCATAAACTCATAATATAACTGTCATCGTAACCTTAAGCGTGCGGACCCTACGGGTTCGAGAACAATGTAGACATGACCGAGACATGTCTCTGGTCAATAACCAATAGCGGGACCTGGATGCCCATATTGGCTCCTACATATTCTACGAAGATCTTTATCGGTCAGACCGCATAACAACATACGTTGTTCCCTTTGTCATCGGTATGTTACTTGCCCGAGATTCGATCGTCGGTATCCAATACCTAGTTCAATCTCGTTACCGGCAAGTCTCTTTACTCGTTCCGTAATACATCATCTCACAACTAACATATTAGTTGTAATGCTTGCAAGGCTTATGTGATGTGTATTACCGAGAGGGCCCAGAGATACCTCTCCGACAATCGGAGTGACAAATCCTAATCTCGAAATACGCCAACCCAACATCGACCATTGGAGACACCTGTAGTACTCCTTTATAATCACCCATTTACGTTGTGACGTTTGGTAGTACCCAAAGTGTTCCTCCGATAAACGGGAGTTGCATAATCTCATAGTCATAGGAACATGTATAAGTCATGAAGAAAGCAATAGCAACATACTAAACGATCAGGTGCTAAGCTAATGGAATGGGTCATGTCAATCAGATCATTCTACTAATGATGTGACCTCGTTAATCAAATAACAACTCATTGTTCATGGTTAGGAAACATAACCATCTTTGATTAACGAGCTAGTCAAGTAGAGGCATACTAGTGACACTCTGTTTGTCTATGTATTCACACATGTATTATGTTTCCGGAAAATACAATTCTAGCATGAATAATAAACATTTATCATGATTATAAGGAAATAAATAATAACTTTATTATTGCCTCTAGGGCATATTTCCTTCAGTCTCCCACTTGCACTAGAGTCAATAATCTAGATTACACTGTAATGAATCTAACACCCATGGAGCTTTGGTGCTGATCATGTTTTGCTCGTGGAAGAGTCTTAGTCAACGGGTCTGCAATATTCAAATCCGTATGTATCTTGCAAATCTCTATGTCTCCCACCTGGACTAGATCCCGGATGGAGTTGAAGCGTCTCTTGATGTGTTTGGTCCTTTTGTGAAATCTGGATTCCTTTGCCAAGGCAATTGCACCAGTATTGTCACAAAAGATTTTCATTGGACCCGATGCACTAGGTATGACACCTAGATCGGATATGAACTCCTTCATCCAGACTCCTTCATTTGCTGCTTCCGAAGCAGCTATGTATTCCGCTTCACATGTAGATCCCGCTACGACGCTTTGTTTAGAACTGCACCAACTGACAGCTCCACCGTTTAATGTAAACACGTATCCGGTTTGCGATTTAGAATCGTCCGGATCAGTGTTAAAGCTTGCATCAACGTAACCTTTTACGATGAGCTCTTTGTCACTTCCATATACGAGAAACATATCCTTAGTCCTTTTCAGGTATTTCAGGATGTTCTTGACCGCTGTCCAGTGATCCATTCCTGGATTACTTTGGTACCTCCCTGCTAAACTTATAGCAAGGCACACATCAGGTCTGGTACACAGCATTGCATACATGATAGAGCCTATGGCTGATGCATAGGGAACATCTTTCATATTCTCTCTATCTTCTGCAGTGGTCGGGCATTGAGTCTTACTCAATTTCACACCTTGTAACACAGGCAAGAACCCTTTCTTTGCTTGATCCATTTTGAATTTCTTCAAAAATTTTGTCAAGGTATGTGCTTTGTGAAAGTCCAATTAAGCGTCTTGATCTGTCTCTATAGATCTTAATGCCTAATATGTAAGCAGCTTCACCGAGGTCTTTCATTGAAAAACTTTTATTCAAGTATCCCTTTATGCTATCCAGAAATTCTATATCATTTCCAATCAGTAATATGTCATCCACATATAATATCAGAAATGCTACAGAGCTCCCACTCACTTTCTTGTAAATACAGGCTTCTCCAAAAGTCTGTATAAAACCAAATGCTTTGATCACACTATCAAAACGTTTATTCCAACTCCGAGAGGCTTGCACCAGTCCATAAATGGATCGCTGGAGCTTGCACACTTTGTTAGCTCCCTTTGGATCGACAAAACCTTCTGGTTGCATCATATACAACTCTTCTTCCAGGAATCCATTCAGGAATGCAGTTTTAACATCCATTTGCCAAATTTCATAATCATAAAATGCGGCAATTGCTAACATGATTCGGACGGACTTAAGCATCGCTACGGGTGAGAAGGTCTCATCGTAGTCAATTCCTTGAACTTGCCGAAAACCTTTTGCGACAAGTCGAGCTTTGTAGACAGTAACATTACCATCAGCGTCAGTCTTCTTCTTAAAGATCCATTTATTCTCAATCGCTTGCCGATCATCGGGCAAGTCAACCAAAGTCCATACTTTGTTCTCATACATGGATCCCATCTCAGATTTCATGGCTTCTAGCCACTTTGCGGAATCTGGGATCACCATCGCTTCTTCATAGTTCGTAGGTTCATCATGATCTAGTAGCATGACCTCCAGAACAGGATTACCGTACCACTCTGGTGCGGATCTTACTCTGGTTGATCTACGAAGTTCAGTAGTATCTTGATCTGAAGTTTCATGATCATTATCATTGGCTTCCTCACTAACTGGTGTAGGTGTCACTGAAACAGTTTTCTGTGATGAACTACTTTCCAGTAAGGGAGCAGGTACAGTTACCTCGTCAAGTTCTACTTTCCTCCCACTCACTTCTTTCGAGAGAAACTCCTTCTCTAGAAATGATCCATTCTTAGCAACAAATGTTTTGCCTTCGGATCTGTGATAGAAGGTGTACCCAACAGTTTCCTTTGGGTATCCTATGAATACACATTTCTCCGATTTGGGTTCGAGCTTATCAGGTTGAAGTTTTTTCACATAAGCATCGCAGCCCCAAACTTTAAGAAACGACAACTTTGGTTTCTTGCCAAACCATAGTTCATAAGGCGTCGTCTCAACGGATTTTGATGGTGCCCTATTTAACGTGAATGCGGCCGTCTCTAAAGCATATCCCCAAAATGATAGCGGTAAATCTGTAAGAGACATCATAGATCGCACCATATCTAGTAAAGTACGATTACGACGTTCGGACACACCATTACGCTGTGGTGTTCCGGGGGGCGTGAGTTGTGAAACTATTCCACAGTTTTTCAAATGTACACCAAACTCGTAACTCAAATATTCTCCTCCACGATCAGATCGTAGAAACTTTATTTTCTTGTTACGATGATTTTCAACTTCACTCTGAATTTCTTTGAACTTTTCAAATGTTTCAGACTTATGCTTCATTAAGTAGATATATCCATATCTGCTCAAATCATCTGTGAAGGTGAGAAAATAACGATATCCGCCACGAGCCTCAATATTCATCGGACCACATACATCGGTATGTATGATTTCCAACAAATCTGTTGCTCTCTCCATAGTACCGGAGAACGGTGTTTTATTCATCTTGCCCATGAGGCACGGTTCGCAAGTACCAAGTGATTCATAATCAAGTGGTTCCAAAAGTCCATTAGTATGGAGTTTCTTCATGCGTTTTACACCGATATGACCTAAACGACAGTGCCACAAATAAGTTGCACTTTCATTATCAACTCTGTATCTTTTGGTTTCAACATTATGAATATGTGTATTACTACTATCGAGATTTAGTAAGAATAGACCACTCTTCAAGGGTGCATGACCATAAAAGATATTACTCATATAAATAGAACAACCATTATTCTCTGATTTAAATGAATAACCGTCTCGCATTAAACAAGATCCAGATATAATGTTCATGCTCAACGCTGGCACCAAATAACAATTATTTAGGTCTAATATTAATCCCGAAGGTAGATGTAGAGGTAGCGTGCCGACCGCGATCACATCGACTTTGGAACCGTTTCCCACGCGCATCGTCGCCTCGTCCTTTGCCAGTGCCCGCTTATTCTGTAGTCCCTGTTTCGAGTTGCAAATATTAGCAACAGAACCAGTATCAAATACCCAGGTGCTACTGCGAGCATTGGTAAGGTACACATCAATAACATGTATATCACATATACCTTTGTTCACCTTGCCATCCTTCTTATCCGCCAAATACTTGGGGCAGTTCCGCTTCCAGTGACCAGTCTGCTTGCAGTAGAAGCACTCAGTTTCAGGCTTAGGTCTAGACTTGGGTTTCTTCTCTTGAGCAGCAACTTGCTTGCCGTTTTTTTTTTAAGTTCCCCTTTTTCTTCCCTTTGCCCTTTTTCTTGAAACTAGTGGTCTTGTTAACCATCAACACTTGATGCTCCTTCTTGATTTCTACCTCCGCAGCTTTTAGCATTGCGAAGAGCTCGGGAATAGTCTTGTTCATCCCTTGCATATTATAGTTCATCACGAAGCTCTTGTAGCTTGGTGGCAGTGATTGGAGAATTCTGTCAATGACGCAATCATCTGGAAGATTAACTCCCAATTGAATCAAGTGATTATTATACCCAGACATTTTGAGTATATGCTCACTGACAGAACTGTTCTCTTCCATCTTGCAGCTATAGAACTTATTGGAGACTTCATATCTCTCAATCCGGGCATTTGCTTGAAATATTAACTTCAACTCCTGGAACATCTCATATGCTCCATGACGTTCAAAAACGTCGTTGAAGTCCCGATTCTAAGCCGTAAAGCATGGCACACTGAACTATCGAGTAGTCATCAGCTTTGCTCTGCCAGACATTCATAACATCTGGCGTTGCTCCAGCAGCAGGCCTGGCACCCAGCGGTGCTTCCAGGACGTAATTCTTCTGTGCAGCAATGAGGATAATCCTCAAGTTACGGACCCAGTCCGTGTAATTGCTACCATCATCTTTCAACTTTGCTTTCTCAAGGAACGCATTAAAATTTAACGGAACAACAGCACGAGCCATCTATCTACAATCAACATAAACAAGCAAGATACTATCAGGGACTAAGTTCATGATAAATTTTAAGTTCAATTAATCATATTATTAAAGAACTCCCACTTAGATAGACATCCCTCTAATCCTCTAAGTGATCACGTGATCCAAATCAACTAAACCATGTCCGATCATCACGTGAGATGGAGTAGTTTCATCAGTGAACATCATTATGTTGATCATATCTACTATATGATTCACGCTCGACCTTTCGGTATCCGTGTTCCGAGGCCATATCTGCATATGCTAGGCTCGTCAAGTTTAACCTGAGTATTCTGCGTGCGCAACTGTTTTGCACCCGTTGTATTTGAACGTAGAGCCTATCACACCCGATCATCACGTGGTGTCTCAGCACGAAGAACTTTTGCAACGGTGCATACTCAGGGAGAACACTTCTTGATAATTTAGTGAGAGATCATCTTATAATGCTACCGTCAATCAAAGCAAGATAAGATGCATAAAAAGATAAACATCACATGCAATCAATATAAGTGATATGATATGGCCATCATTATCTTGTGCTTGTGATCTCCATCTCCGAAGCACCGTCATGATCACCATCGTCACCGGCGCGACACCTTGATCTCCATCGTAGCATCGTTGTCGTCTCGCCAATCTTATGCTTCCACGACTATCACTACCGTTTAGTAATAAAGTAAAGCATTACATCGCGATTGCATTGCATACAATAAAGCGACAACCATATGGCTCCTGCCAGTTGCCGATAACTTGGTTACAAAACATGATCATCTCATACAATAAAATTCAGTATCATGCCTTGACCATATCACATCACAACATGCCCTGCAAAAACAAGTTAGACGTCCTCTACTTTGTTGTTGCATGTTTTACGTGGCTGCTACGGGCTTAAGTAAGAACCAATCTCACCTACGCATCAAAACCACAACGATAGTTTGTCAAATAGACTCCGTTTTAACCTTCGCAAGGACCGGGCGTAGCCATACTTGGTTCAACTAAAGTTGGAGAGGCAGTCGCCCGCAAGCCATCTCTGTGCAAAGCACGTCGAGGGAACCGGTCTCGCGTAAGCGTACGCGTAAGGTTGGTCCGGGTCGTCTCGTCCAACAATACTGCTGAACCAAAATATGACATGCTGGTAGGCAGTATGACTTGTATCATCCACAACTCACTTGTGTTCTACTCGTGCATATAACATCAACATCATTAACCTAGGCTCGGATGCCACTGTTGGGTTTCGTAGTAATTTCAAAAATTTTCCTACGCGCACACAGGATCATGTGATGCATAGCAACGAGAGGAGAGTGTTGTCTACGTACCCAACGCAGACCGACTGCGGAAGCAATGACACGACGTAGAGGAAGTAGTCGTACGTCTTCACGATCCAACCGATCAAGCACCGAAACTACGGCACCTCCGAGTTCGAGCACACGTTCAGCTCGATGACGATCCCCGGACTCCGATCCAGCAAAGTGTCGGGGAAGAGTTTCGTCAGCACGACGGCGTGGTGACGATCTTGATGAACTACAGCAGCAGGGCTTCGCCTAAACTCTGCTACAGTATTATCGAGGAATATGGTGGCAGGGGGCACCACACACGGCTAAGGAATCGATCACGTGGATCAACTTGTGTCAACTTGTGTGTTTAGAGGTGCCCCTGCCTCCGTATATAAAGGAGTAGAGAGGGGGAGGCTGGCCGGCCATAGAGGGAGGCGCAGGAGAGTCCTACTCCCTCTGGGAGTAGGATTCCTCCCCCCAATCCTAGTCCAACTAGGATTCCTCGGAGGGGAAGGGAGAGAGGGGGGCCGGCCACCTTCTCCTAGTCCTAATAGGACTAGGGGAGGGGAAAGAGGCGCAGCCACCTTGGGCTGCCCCTTTCTCCTTTCCACTAAGGCCCATGATGGCCCATATGGCTCCCGGGGGGTTCCGGTAACCTCCCGGTAACCCGGTAAAATCTCGATTTCACCCGGAACACTTCCGATGTCCAAACATAGGCTTCCAATATATCAATCTTTACGTCTCGACCATTTCGAGACTCCTCGTCATGTCCGTGATCACATCCGGGACTCCGAACAACCTTCGGTACATCAAAATGCATAAACTCATAATATAACTGTCATCGTAACTTTAAGCGTGCGGACCCTACGGGTTCGAGAACAATGTAGACATGACCGAGACATGTCTCTGGTCAATAACCAATAGCGGGACCTGGATGCCCATATTGGCTCCTACATATTCTACGAAGATCTTTATCGGTCAGACCGCATAACAACATACGTTGTTCCCTTTGTCATCGGTATGTTACTTGCCCGAGATTCGATCGTCGGTATCCAATACCTAGTTCAATCTCGTTACCGGTAAGTCTCTTTACTCATTCCGTAATACATCATCTCACAACTAACATATTAGTTGTAATGCTTGCAAGGCTTATGTGATGTGTATTACCGAGAGGGCCCAGAGATACCTCTCCGACAATCGGAGTGACAAATCCTAATCTCGAAATACGCCAACCCAACATCGACCATTGGAGACACCTGTAGTACTCCTTTATAATCACCCATTTACGTTGTGACGTTTGGTAGTACCCAAACTGTTCCTCCGGTAAACGGGAGTTGCATAATCTCATAGTCGTAGGAACATGTATAAGTCATGAAGAAAGCAATAGCAACATACTAAACGATCAGGTGCTAAGCTAATGGAATGGGTCATGTCAATCAGATCATTCTACTAATGATGTGACCTCGTTAATCAAATAACAACTCATTGTTCATGGTTAGGAAACATAACCATCTTTGATTAACGAGCTAGTCAAGTAGAGGCATACTAGTGACACTCTGTTTGTCTATGTATTCACACATGTATTATGTTTCCGGAAAATACAATTCTAGCATGAATAATAAACATTTATCATGATTATAAGGAAATAAATAATAACTTTATTATTGCCTCTAGGGCATATTTCCTTCAGTGAGGCCTCCGCGGCAGCATAGCCGGCCACGGGAGGCAGGAGCAGGCGGCACGACCGGCGCTGCTTTGGGCGGCTGGAGCAAGAAGACCAGAGGTTGAAGAAGCACTACGGCCGTTGGATGGACATTGTACGGTCAGTCGAGCTAGAATCGTGCATATTGACTAAGTTGACAAAGCCCTTCGTCCCCGTCAACTTAGTTGGCCCACTATACTAGGTCCCAGCTAGCAGGGGGAGTATTCTTTTTTTTGGGCGTAATAAGGAGGCACTTCCTTGCGTGCGAAGATATAGCTGGTGGGTCCGAGCTGTCAGCAGTGGTAACGTTTTTTTCACGAAATACAGAGGCCCTTTTGGTGGGTCCCAGATGTCAGCTAGAGGAATCATTATTTTGCGCGTAATAAGGAGGCATTTCCTTGCGTGCGGCCGTGGACCCAGCTGTCAGCCTCTCCACGTACAGTCCACTTCCGATGGATGTCGTTCATTGACCACGTTGACCAGGCCGCGCCGAGAGCACCAGGGCAGTGGATGACGGCGAGGCCTAGGAAGGGAACGACACGGAGCCAGGGAATACTCGGCAGTTATTTCCCACGCGGAGGAGTACGAGGGTTTACTGGTTCGTCTGTCGTCGCTGGAGAATAACAGCATGTGTGGGACTGAGGGTGAGTAGAGGGATAGCTAGGCCAGCGATGGGAGTACGGTGGGGCGGTGAGGCCTGCGCGGCAGCACAGTCGGCCGTGGGGAGGGGGGAGCAGGCAGTCCCATCGGCGCTTGTTTGAGCGGCTGGAGTGGGAAGAGCAGAGGTTGAAGAAGCACGACGGCCGTTGGATGGACATCCAACAGTATACAGGCCATCTGTGGAAAGCCTGAAATCTGTGGAAAACAGCATACAGCCCATCTGCCATTATTTCAAATAGTTTACAGCCCATTTGCTAATTCTTACGGGTTTTTTTGGAGCCCATATTCTTTTTGTTAGCATTACAGCCCATATTGTGGCCACGATTAAAAAATTATACAAAGTTTTGCATATGTCGGTGCGGTCTGAACTCTTTTTAATCCCGAAATTTCGAGTCACATTCAGACTGATTTTAAAAATAAATGTATATCAATATAAAATCCAATAAATTGTCCACGCATAAAAATCAATGCAATTTAAAATCTCGAAATGAAAAAAGATATTTGAAACTAATTGGCGGATTGATGTGTTTTAAAAATGTACAGCCCATTTCTCATTACTGATAGGCCATTTTCTCGGCCAGCTGAATGAAGCTCTCCTCGTCTAGCTCAACAGGCCTGATAAAGTGACTTACTTGACAAATCACAAAAAAACAGGGCTAGCCATTTTCAAAAAGAAAAAAAAACTATTGGGTTGGTCTGTGGTAAACATAAAAGAAAAGGTTGTCTAGATTGGCCAGAGTGTCCCGCATAGCCCAGTTGACACCCTGCTTCCGTCTCAAAAACATATTAGATAAATGCCACTCCAATTATGGCAATTCATAAAAATGCCACTGCAATTTCCAAACTTTGAAAAATGCCACTGCAATTTTTGCAAACTTTGAAAAACGCCACTGCAGTTTGCAAACTTTGAAAAACGCCACTCCAGACTTCAAAAAATGCCACTAGAAATGGCATGAAATGGCATTTTTCAAAGTTTGGAAATTGCAGTGGCATTTCTCGGAGGCATTTATCAAATTAACCCAAAACAAAAATAATTGGGTGAGCTGTTGGGTCCCTGGTGTCAGCCGCTCGTTGTGCAATTCTCTCGTTTATTGACTACGTTGATAATGGCATGGGACCCAGATGTCAGAAATCCACTAGGAGGAGCCATTTTTTATTGGCTTGAAATAAGGAGGCACTTGCTTGCGTACTGCCATGAGCTTGGCGGGTCCCTGTTGTCATCCTCTCCACGTACAATCATCTCCTGATTGTGTACGCGTCAACTTTCTAGGCCCACAAGTCAGCCTCTAAACCCGTGGAGGACAAATACAACCCATTTAAAAAATAACAACCCATTCCATATGTTCAAACGGAAAGTTCAACATTCAGAGCAAAATAACAGGTCTGATCCACATATAGAGTACTGAACTTCCACGTTGACAACCATCATAGCCAAGTTAACTATCTACTCCCACTAGACAAGTACTAACTTACTCTTAGCTAATTAGACGATGCCGGCGGTACACGCTAAACGCCGGCACCGCCGTCCTACGCCTCGCCTCGGACTTGCCAAAGGTGCGATAGGGCGCGTTGCTCGCACGCGTTGGCCCTTTCCATGCCGGCGTGGTCCACCGAAGCTTCGGCTTCCAAGCGGGAAACCCACTTGATGAGCTGGTAGTAAAAATCGGCGTCGCGAACGCGTGCGTGCCCGACAGCCTCCAGGCCTATTTGCTGGGCGCCAGCCTCCATGTAGTCGGCCCAGTTGCGGGTGCTCTGCTCGCGACTCAGAGCGTCGGTGCACTGCTGCTCCATGTCCCGCTGGCGGCGCAAATCGGCATTACGCTGCTCCTCCGCCAGGCAGTCACGCTCCAACAACTCCTGCTCCTCCGCCATGCGGTCGTGCTCCAACAACACCTTGATCTGCGCATTGCCATCTAAAGACAGATAGAATGCCTCCTCCCTCCGTCTACCTTCTGGTGAAAAACCGAACACTAGTTCCGGTGGTGACTGCCTCCGGCGTCGCCTACCACGGACGGGCGGGGGCATGGCGGACGTGGCGAGCGACATCGGGCTGGTGGGGGCTTATGAGGATATGGCGAGTTGGTCACGGTGGCACTGGAGAATGCCGGGAAACAGTACTTATAGGGGGAAGGTAGCGCGACGGTCATCGGAATTCAATGCATAATGGCTTAGCGCGCCAGCTTGCCGTGGAAAACTAGGGAAACTGAAATTATGACTGTGCCGTCCCGTCCCGTCTGGGTCGCACGCCGGCATGGCGGTCAAACGAGTGCACTCGAATCATCTCCCTCCTTGTCAATAATGATTTCACGGATTTAAAAAGCCCGCAACAATTAAAGCGTATCTTTTTCGCATTAGTTAGCTGCCTTAATTACGGCCGGCTGCATGTAGGCACTCAGAATCGCTCGCAGGTAGTACGCGAAGCAGCATGCAATGAGTCGTAGCCAAGGGCACGCATGCAGCCACTTAAATCGCTGGAATTAATTAGGCTTAAACTTCTGCATGCCATTAATTATTGCCATGCATTGGTCTTGCTGCTTTGCTCACGGGACTAATAAACCCGGACAGAGGGAGTACCTCGGTTGGTGAGAGGTTTGAATTAAGCCCTGCAAACCGGAAAGGAGGTACTAGTACGTGTGTGATCCGCTATTTATTCGTGTAGGATCGAGTAGGTCGTTTCTTGAATTGAGCCCTGCAAACCGGAAAGGAGGTAGTACGTGCGCGATACGCTATTTATCCGTGTATTGATAGTGTAGCTTGTCAGTTTCTTCAGAGGTAGGCATTTTTATTCAAAAAACTGCCACTTCGCATCTTGCGTCGCAAATAAAACTGCCAGGTGTGCATTTGTAGGCTAGCTAGTGATCGATCAGTAACTTGTAAACACTGAGCGAACAGAAATAAGTAACTGTTAATGCATCTCAATGATTCACAGATCATATACGAATATGTAGCTCCAAAAGCAAAGATCAGCCACTTTGGATCTTACGTCGCAACTAAAACTAACTAGTACGATTCTCATACATAAGATCAACATGTTAATGCATCTCAATGATTCACAGATCATATACAAATATGTAGCTCCAAAAGCGAAGATCTAGAAAAAACATATGTTCTTCCTACTAACATGGATGCTTCTCTTGGCCAACATTCAGTACAGACTGAAAGACAAATTTGTTTGTGAAGTCTACAATTCCTCTTGCAAACGTAAGTGGTTTCACCAATAGCTGGAACCATGAGAATGAACCACACATGATGGAGGAACATCCACTGCAATATGATTTGGTCTTCTCTCAATCACACCGCGAGACTATTTTCAAAATACAAACTTTAACTTAGGGAAAATGATGCCCATTGTATAATCAGACCAAAGCAATGAAGCACCAACTGTTGGCCAGTAAATAGTATAGTACTACTTTTCTGCAGTCCATGAAGTGACTATCCAATCTTTGTGTCTATTTTCAAATGGCACTGCATGCAGTGACTATACTATTATCTTGTGTTGTTCAACCAAAATTGCGGACACTTTGTTTGTTTGCCAAATAGCAATGGGCAGACATCTCTGTCTGCACAAATATCAAGAAGCTAGTAAACATATACCACACCATGTTCGCAGTGATGGAAGAGGTGAAATCGATACAACCGAAATTGAGCATCCAATCATTGAATCCTGTCCTGCACCTCCAATGTAGGTCCACCCTGCCAATAAATTCACATGCAAACCACTAGTATTACTATCTAATGACAGTACAAAAAGAGTAGCAAGATAGTAGCAAACCATGTACCTTCGTAATGAACAGCTCATAGTGCCACCAATTGGATATAAAGGTTTGGAAAAAACATGCTCCTAATGTTGAACCAGTTGGACTTTTTGTGCAGCTCCACTAAAATCGAGCATCCTTGTTTGCATAGATATTGAAAGTGTGATTACTATAAAAGTGGCACTAGTTGAAGCATAGACTCACAAATATAAGCATTCCAATTTCTTAATGGGAAAAGGTAGCAAGACTGTTTCTAACCACCTATTTGAAGGAATAAATAAAGCAATAGAGGCTGATGTCAGGAAGGCATACATAGTTTTTTCTAAAAAACTGAGCCATTCCTGACCTTTCCTCTTCTTTTAAGCAAATTTTGTGTAGTTCTACTAAAATAAAATGCCATCACTGCCTTGACAATTTAGTTACACTGTAGAAAAGGAAATGACTTAACATTACATCATGATGTCGGGTATGTAGTAGACAGGCATTAGAGACAAACATACATACCTCCTCCGATAACATAATGAACATTAATTTTAACAAAGGTGTGACTAGCTTTACCGGGATAATTTGAGTGAACTCTACACCCTATGTTCCTTAATATAAGACGTTTTCGCGGTTCAATTTAAAGTACCCAAACGTCTAGTATTTAGAAAAATAGGGAGTAGTTTTCTTGAGCACATATCTGGGAAAGCTTGCCACACTTTATTTATGTCCATACGCTAATACAACACCATTCGAATACTACAAATATACACTAATCCAGTGGCTAGTGCAACAGTAGAGTTGTTAGTTTATTACAGGGTACAGTACAATGGTTTTACTGAACAGATTTCAATAAACTCTAGCACTGGAAGCTTTCTATAAGAATTAACAATACAAAATGTAAATGTAACAAGTTTCATGTGACACCCCAAAAATTTGGCCTTGTTTTAATGGAATAAAATTTTGCCAGGATTTAAAACTTTGAATTTTTGAGCTCCATTTTGATTTTTTTAAATCATTTCCTTCCCTGTTATTATGAGTTTTTCCCAGAGAGAAAACTTTTGAAAAATGTTGTTGGACTTGTTTAACCTCTCAAGAAAAACTTTCCTTTTATCAGTGTAACTAATTAACTAATTTAGTTGCTTGATCTTTGTTTTCTTGAAAAATAGTTTTTCTAGGTTAAATGGCCATATTTGAACTGCAACCATTTGATAAATTCACTTAAAATTCCCACAAAAATTTGGAGATGTCATGTGATGTTTTTAAATCACTTTTATGCTAAAATACATTTCATTCATGAAATATTTTGAGCTCCACAGAAAATTTTGTTCTCTGGTCCAGTAAGCAATTTTACACTGCAACCTATTTAAATATTTCTTTAAAACTTCTACCAAAATTAAGGGAAGTCAGTAGGAGTCTATTATTTCACTTTGTGCAAAAACCTATTTATGTCCTTTGAAAAATTTGAGTGAATCAACCTCTTTTCCATTCTGGACCAACTTGATGGTTTGTACAGCAACCATGTTTTTACTTGCTCTTTAACCCTTGATTATTTCTCCTACTTGTAGTCCCCCATGTTAAACCCTTAAGTCCAGGAGCATGCACCTTTTGGATCATTTTTGGTTCATGAAATAATGCTATTTATTTCCTGTCCAGAATTGAAGTTTTGTGAAACTTGCACTAACAAGTTTCTGCTTTTGGCCAAATAACCTCACCACTCTCTCTTTCATCCATAGAGACACTGATCTGGAGATTTTGGCCCCTCCAAGAAATGCCTAAGTGCCCTTGGCATTTTGTCAAACACCTTTCAGGCATGATCAGTTTTGACATGAGTCCTTGTTTGCACTATGGACTTAATCCCCTGGCCAGACCAGCATGTCCAATGGTTTTGCCTTAAACTATAACCCCACCCTGCTAACTTTCTTGTGGTTTGGAGCACCCTAATATGCCATAGCATTTGGTCGAGCACGCCCGTGCGTGCACTGGGCGCGCCCAGAGCGCGCAAATTGCAGCCACGCGGCCGAGCCGACACGCTGGCCCCCACGGCTTTGGCCCGCTCTGCAGAACCTCGCCACGCACTCCCCTTCTCTCAGCTACGCGCCAAGCCGCCCCTCGCCGCGCCCGGCAGGCCAAGCACTAGCCGCCGCCGCCGCCCGACAGCCCTGCGCCGTTCAGCGCCGCCCAAGCCACTCCCGCTCGCCACCTGGCCCCTGGAACAGCGCGTGCTCATCCGCAGCCATGTCCGCTAGCGCTCGTCGCCGCCATGATGCCCTGCTGCTATAGAACGTCGGTTCGCCGGAAGCTTATCCACGGCCGCCGCTGAACCGCCTCGACTCGCCTATATAAGAAGCCCCGAGCTCATCTCCGCACGCAGGCAGTCCCAAGCCACCTCCAGAGGACCCCCATTGGCAGCCAATCGACCCGGGGAGGCCTCCTTCCTCATCTCCGGCAACCACGGCCGCCGCCACTGCCCCGGCCATTTCGGCACCACCGAGGCCTCTCCCTCTCCGTTCTCTCCACCAAGAACCTCCTCATCCTCACGTGAGTCTTTTCCCCTACTTGATTTTGATCGGGAGCCAACGCCGCCACAAAGTCACTTCGCCACCGAAGCCTTCTTCCGCCGCGGAGCTCGCCCCCGGCAGCTCACTCCGTCCCCGCCGACCCAACGACTACCGGGAGGACCACCCCAACCTTGCGGATCCATCCCCACCCTCAGGGGCCCGCGAGGAGCAGCCAAACGCCGGCGACGATCGCCGGAGCCCCGCTCCGCTCGGGCAAAGGAGGGAGACGACGCGCGGCGACTGGTCAAACCTGACCAGTGGGCCAGGCAGGCCCACTGTCAGTGACACCCCGCGCCGTCCGCGTGGTTAAGTGGAGGCGTAAAGCCCCAAGTACGCCTCCTCTGTACCGAAAGCGTAATCTCGTCTGAACCGTTTTCTTTTCTGTTTTATTTTAAATAACAGATTTGACCAAACCTTTAACTGGCTATAACTTTTTAAATATAAGTCCAAATGAAATGATTCTTTTTCCTACCTTCCTCAAATTTGATCTAGTTTATTTTAAGATTTATTTGAAAAATTTTCAAACAACTTTTTGGTTCTGTTTTTGAAATGTGTGTTGATTCAAATATATTTTTAAATAGGATTTTGGGGAGAGAGAAGAAGCTTTCAAAAGTTTTGGAGTGCACCCTGCCTTTCCACACTTTGAAGGCAAGCATTCTGAACCCCGGCATAATATTTTTGGTGTGATCGTTGATACATTTATAACACCACCGCATTTTGAAGGACTTGTTATTTCATGTGATATGATCATATGCATGGGTGCATGTTGTTGATTTCCATGCTGTTGAAAATGGACTCACTTGTGATGATAATCACCCTCATGTGCCTTGCATGCATACCGGCAGGAACCCGGGGAAACCTCGGCCATGGGTAGGCATGAGTTTGTCGCCGGTCTCCGTCGGGACGGTTATGTCTGGTATGACATGGTAAGGTGATATGAGCGGTGACTTTGTTGGATGAAATATATGCATCATGCTAATCATGCAGGGAATAATTGAACCTCCTGAGTCAACCGTAGATCGAGTCTTGTTCCAGTAACCCCCATACTTGTTTCGTACTACCACTCGTCTCTACAGCAAGTAGAGTACGGTTCAGTAAGTTGTCAACCTCTTTCCAGCACACACCGTACAGAGAGGCCATGGTGGAAGATACCGGTTGTAGCTGGTAGGCAGGCCACCTGGTCCGGGGGCATGGGTGTTTCCGGTTGGGACCGAGAGGGGAGGCCACCACTTAGAGCGCGCGATATAAATTTGATCCCATGCTACGCGAGGTTGTAGCCTCCCCGCTTAGAGTTTGCTTAACAGGTGTCATGGGTGATTCCAGACACGTGTGAAATAAGCTGGTGTGTGCAAGTTAGGTGTGTTTTCAACAAAAAGACCGTAGACGGAATTAGTCCTGCTGGACTAAAGAAATCCATTACTCGTGGGTAAAGAGTACACCCTCTGCAGAGAATAAACCTATTCGAATAGCCGTGTCCATGGTTAAGGATTACAGTCTGGGATGGGTCAGGTGTCGGTCTTAGTGTCGGTCTTCGGAGGTGAGACTGTTAACCAGAAAATGGAATTACTACTCGTGACTTGTGATATCTATGATTATTATTATTGTTGACTAACCCGTGATGTTATTGTTATTACCGAATATCTCTGGGATGGTTCTACCTCCGGGATATTCATTATGTTTGTTTCTTTTAAAAGCCCTTTATGTGGTGTCGCTCAGACGCCCGACTGTGGCATTTCTTTTAAAGCCCTTTCTGTGGTATCGCTTAGACGCCCGACTGTGGCATCTCTTTTAAAGCCCTTTCTGTGGTGTCGCTCAGACGCCCGACTGTGGCATTTCTTTTAAAGCCCTCTCTGTGGTGTCGCTTAGACGCCTGACTGTGGCATTCCTTTTAAAGCCCTTTATGTGGTGTCGCTTAGACGCCCGACTGTGGCATTGCTTGTTATTTGTTTCATAAATTTTAATACTACCATGTTATTGCAATTTTATAAATAACTTGCTTGCACGCATCAGAGTTTCATTTATCTTTTGTGACTGACGTCATGAGCATAAAAATATTTTTCAGCACATCATTGTTATATTATACCTGTGTTCATAATGTTTGCGAGTACATTCAAAGTACTCACTGGCTTGTCCCTGGCTATTGTCTTGGCCAGATTTTTCTTGCTCGGAGAGGAGCGATGCGATGCCAGCCCCGAAAACCACTCGATGGAGATAGCAGCCTCACGAAGATAGGAATTTAACATGGTCAGCTGTTCCCGTGGGAAATGGAGTCCCATAGACACTGATGTTTCACAACCCGCTTCCGCCATCAACCACTAGAAACCATTTGTTGTACTCACAGGCCAGAATGGTCTTGTACTACATATTTTGTATTTTGCTTGGAGTTTCTGTATCTAGTTGGAGCATCATTAGCTAACAGTAATCCTGGGGCTGATGAGCACGACGGTCTTTTCTGGAAATTTATTACCCGGAAAACCCGGTCGTGACACACTTGGTATCAGAGCCAAGCTGACCATTGGCTAATCCTATCTTAGCCAAGTCAATAAACATAGGCAAACCAACCCACCAGACCTTAACCAAACCCCAGCCAAGCTTCTCGTGCAAGATAGCCACACAGTGACCCAACACTTTTGGCAGTCGGTGCCCAACCTATCAACCTAACCTGTCACTCATGCGCCAGTGACCGGCCCCTAAATAGTCCTTTCTCACAAGCGTGCGAAGGAAGATTCCGTCCCCTTTTTCCTATAAAAAGGGCACGCTAGCCCCAACCCAGCACAGCATAGCCTCGAACCCAGCCACAATGCCTGGACCTATAGTGCACAACGAAACCACTGCAACCAACCTTGGAGGTTTTGTGACCATCCTCGCAAACCTCACCCGTCGTGCCTACGCGTTAGAGGAGCCACCAATATATGTTGTGTATCAAGGACCCATGAGCGGTGAAGACCGCCAATTCTGGGCCACTGTGCACATTTACGGTAGGAGTCTAGCACCCGAGCGCCCCTACCGGTTCACCGGAAGAACAACTTCCTTTGAGCCACAAGCCATCCAGCTAGCCGCTCGAGAGGCTATAGTTCATCTCAGGCACTTATCGCCCAGAGTTAACTGTCGCTCGTTCCACTACTACCCCAGACGTGAAGGGTATGGTAGACCACCCCAAGTTGCCAATGGAGATCACGAGACGGACCCCGCATTGTTGCACCTAGTGCGCTATGTAAGTGCACTAGAGGCACTGTTCGACCAGATCACCATTGATCTAATCGCAGCTCGTGGAGAACTGGTTCGTCGAGCCCCGGCGAGAGAAGAAAACGAGCCCAACACCGACAACCCAGTCGTGCTGTTTGGACAACCGATCGAGACCCCGAGATCTGCCCCAGCCACCGGCCAAGGTGCTGCGATAACCCCAGAAGTGCTTCGACGCATTTTGGGAGCACACTCCAACGGGGTTGTGGCCAACAATCCCCGCGATGGTCATCATCACTACCCCGACCCTGCAGTTCCTCCGCCATCTCCGACTAATCCCGGCAGAGAGACACGTGGAGAAGCCTCGACATCCACCAGGCACGCCCGTTTAGACATAAACGAGGTAGACTAAGCAGTATGAGTAGCACCAAGTTTTGATGTATCCTCGCTTTGTAATCACGCGACCGTGTATATTAACGCAGCCTGTCTTTGTGCCTCTGTTTTAATAATAGCCTTGCATATTTGGTCAGCGCATAGCTGCATATTTTTCCGGGCACAACTACCAAAACCAACCCAATGACAACCACAGTAACGCGTCTTTTTGTGAGATATGTGTATCTCTGACACTGACCCGACCTTTGGAGCTAAGCTGGCAGATTTATTACCTTTCACCACGGTAAAACGATCTGGCTCCATTGCTATATAAATGCCACCTTGTGACCTTACCCAGCAACCCTCACTTTGTGCACAACACTCACGCTTTTTCCTGTCATGCCGAACCCCAGCATTCATCTGAGAACCCCAGATGCAACCCCAGGTAGCTTTGTCAAAATATTGTGGGATTTTACCCGCAGTACCATGGGTTCTACCCAGCCACCCCGGTACGAGCTGTTCAAATCGGGGATCACCCCATCCACCTCGGAATATTGGGCAGCAGTACACATTCCTCCTATAGACCCCAACCAAGATCCAACGGAAGTTTCCTTCGTGGGGAAATCTATGCCAACCCCACCCTTGGCCATAGAAGCTGCTGCGAAAGAAGCGATTGCTCGTCTTCGATCCGCAGTACCCTATGCCCGCGAACGAGGATATTATTACTTTCCGAGCCGTGCAGCACCCGGAGAAGTTACATCTTTTCCCGGTGGACGTATTGAGAGAGACCCAGTTCTGGCCAACCTTATCCAGTACATCATTGCTCAAGAGCATTTAAACCAGCGAGTGATGGATTATCTCCAGAGCCTCGCAGATTTAAATCCTCAGGTTGCCATCGGCAGATCACTAAGACCCGACCCGGAGAGACGCATACATCAACTGGTCAATCCACTGCCTCCGATTGAAGAAGAATGTATCCCTTTACCAGAGACATTTTATCAGGACCCCGCCTAGTTACCATTTTCATTTTAGACGTCACTACTGTATTTGTTCTATGCAGCATTTATTTATATGTGTGACTTAGGCGTGATACCCTGAGTTTGTACGACGAGTCAATTATTTGGCTTCTGCTTATGTGTGTAGTTTTTGTTGTGGTTTATGCTCCTTTAAATTAACTGTTTTTACCTTGCAAAACCCTGGAGTGAGATTTTCTTTTCCCTGAGTTGCTACATCCACACTTTCTCACGACGTGGATTATTTAATTTCACTCAGCACCATGAGCAGACTCACAACCATAATCATTCGGACACATACACAGTTTGCAAAACTTTGCAACGGTCTTACATCCAGCTAATCACCCCCTAACAACAGTTAGCACCCAGCACACTCCATCTACTCCTCATGATCACCACCACCGCGGAGAGCCAACACCCGAGCCGCAGCATCACGATACTCGTCGAAGATCATCGCGCACAGGAGCACAGAGAGCCCCAGCAGCGTCGCCAGCCCTCCGCATATCAGGATCACAAACCAGTCCGGCATCGCCTCCGCCATTAGAGCCTCGACCGAGCTTCTGTAAGCAGTAAAGGAGAAAGAAGGAGGAGGAGAAGTGAGGCCAGGTGTGAGGAGGAAGAGAGAGGCACCCCGGCCGTTTTTATAGCTCGAGCTCGGTGTACGGTGGGCGAAGTCCACCAACGCCGCTCGTCGCCGATCGCCGGTGTTCGGAGTCGAATCCGCGAGCAGTGCCGACAGCGCGCTGGCCCGCGAGGTGAGTGCATGCTGCACCAGCAGCTAGCACGCCGCGCACTACCACGGTACGGCCTAGATGCCCTACACACTAGGCGTTGCCGGTGGAGAAAGCGCGCGGGAGAGAGGAAGAAGAAAGGGCCAGAGGGAGAAGAAGAGGAGACTGACAGTGGACCCCGGGTCCACCTATCGGCCAGAGAGAGCACTGTGCTCTCGGGTACAACCAGCGTATATCTAAATTTAGGAGTTATCCTAAATTTATATCCAGCATAGAAATCACTCGTTTTGTCCCGAACCGTAGACTTTTCCGCGCAGCCCCAGTTTTTCACACTGTGGTTTTTCACCACTTATTGCCCACTCACTGTAGCCACATCGTCATTGCGTAATTATTTTCTTAACACCGCTTTTAGCAAATCTCGAGGACGAGATTTTTTCTTAAGGGGGTTAGTATTGTGACACCCCAAAAATTTGGCCTTGTTTTAATGGAATAAAATTTTGCCAGGATTTAAAATTTGAATTTTTGACCTCCATTTTGATTTTTTTTAAATCATTTCCTTCCCTGTTATTATGAGTTTTTCCCAGAGAGAAAACTTTTAAAAAATATTGTTGGACTTGTTTAACCTCTCAAGAAAAACTTTCCTTTTATCAGTGTAACTAATTAACTAATTTAGTTGCTTGATCTTTGTTTTCTTGAAAAATAGTTTTTCTAGGTCAAATGGCCATATTTGAACTGCAACCATTTGATAAATTCACTTAAAATTCCCACAAAAATTTGGAGATGTCATGTGATGTTTTTAAATCACTTTTATGCTAAAATATATTTCATTCATGAAATATTTTGAGCTCCACAGCAAATTTTGTTCTCTGGTCCAGTAAGCAATTTTACACTGCAACCTATTTAAATATTTCTTTAAAACTTCTTCCAAAATTAAGGGAGGTCAGTAGGAGCCTATTATTTCACTTTGTGTGCAAAAACCTATTTATGTCCTTTGAAAAATTTGAGTGAATCAACCTCTTTTCCATTCTGGACCAACTTGATGGTTTGTACAGCAACCATGTTTTTACTTGCTCTTTAACCCTTGATTATTTCTCCTACTTGTAGTCCCCCATGTTAAACCCTTAAGTCCAGGAGCATGCACCTTTTGGATCATTTTTGGTTCATGAAATAATGCTATTTATTTCCTGTCCAGAATTGAAGTTTTGTGAAACTTGCACTAACAAGTTTCTGCTTTTGGCCAAATAACCTCACCACTCTCTCTTTCATCCACAGAGACACTCATCTGGAGATTTTAGCCACTCCAAGAAATGCCCAAGTGCCCTTGGCATTTTGTCAAACACCTTTCAGGTATGATCAGTTTTGACATGAGTCCTTGTTTACACTATGGACTTAATCCCCTGGCCAGACCAGCATGTCCAATGGTTTTGCCTTAAACTATAACCCCACCCTGCTAACTTTCTTGTGGTTTGGAGCACCCTAATATGCCATAGCATTTCGTCGAGCACGTCCCGTGCGTGCACTGGGCGCGCCCAGAGCGCGCAAATTGCAGCCACGCGGCCGAGCCGACATGCTGGCCCCCACGGCTTTGGCCCGCTCTGCAGAACCTCGCCACGCGCTCCCCTTCTCTCAGCTACGCGCCAAGCCGCCCCTCGCCGCGCCCGGCAGGCCAAGCACTAGCCGCCGCCGCCGCCCGACAGCCCTGCGCCGTTCAGCGCCGCCCAAGCCACTACCGCTCGCCACCTGGCCCTTGGAACAGCGCGTGCTCATCCGCAGCCATGTCCGCTAGCGCTCGTCGCCGCCACGATGCCCTGCTGCTACAGAACGTCGGTTCGCCAGAAGCTTATCCACGGCCGCCGCTGAACCGCCTCGACTCGCCTATATAAGGAGCCCCGAGCTCATCTCCGCATGCCGGCAGTCCCAAGCCACCTCCAGAGGACCCCCATTGGCAGCCAATCGACCCGGGGAGGCCTCCTTCCTCATCTCCGGCAACCACGGCCGCCGCCACTGCCCCGGCCATTTCGGCACCACCGAGGCCTCTCCCTCTCCGTTCTCTCCACCAAGAACCTCCTCATCCTCAAGTGAGCCTTTTCCCCTACTTGATTTTGATCGGGAGCCAACGCCGCCACAAAGTCACTTCGCCACCGAAGCCTTCTTCCGCCGCGGAGCTCGCCGCCGGCAGCTCACTCCGTCCCCGCCGACCCAACGACTACTGGGAGGACCGCCCCAACCTTGCGGATCCATCCCCACCCTCGGGGGCCCGCGAGGAGCAGCCAAACACCGGCGACGATCGCCGGAGCCCCGCTCCGCTCGGGCAAAGGAGGGAGACGACGCGCGGCGACTGGTCAAACCTGACCAGTGGGCCAGGCAGGCCCACTGTCAGTGACACCCCGCGCCGTCCGCGTGGTTAAGTGGAGGCGTAATGCCCCAAGTACGCCTCCTCTGTACCGAAAGCGTAATCTCGTCTGAACCGTTTTCTTTTCTGTTTTATTTTAAATAACAGATTTGACCAAATCTTTGACTGGCTATAACTTTTTAAATATAAGTCCAAATGAAATGATTCTTTTTCCTACCTTCCTCAAATTTGATCTAGTTTATTTTAAGATTTATTTGAAAAAATTTCAAACAACTTTTTGGTTCTGTTTTTGAAATGTGTGTTGATTCAAATATATTTTTAAATAGGATTTTGGGGAGAGAGAAGAAGCTTTCAAAAGTTTTGGAGTGCACCCTGCCTTTCCACACATTGAAGGCAAGCATTCTGAACCCCGGCATAATATTTTTGGTGTGATCGTTGATACATTTATAACACCACCGCATTTCGAAGGACTTGTTATTTCATGTGATATGATCATATGCATGGGTGCATGTTGTTGATTTCCATGCTGTTGAAAATGGACTCACTTGTGATGATAATCACCCTCATGTGCCTTGCATGCATACCGGCAAGAACCCGGGGAAACCTCGGCCATGGGTAGGCATGAGTTTGTCGCCGGTCTCCGTCGGGACGGTTATGTCTTGTATGACATGGTAAGGTGATATGAGCGGTGACTTTGTTGGATGAAATATATGCGTCATGCTAATCATGCAGGGAATAATTGAACCTCCTGAGTCGACCGTAGATCGAGTCTTGTTCCAGTAACCCCCATACTTGTTTCGTACTACCACTCGTCTCTACAGCAAGTAGAGTACGGTTCAGTAAGTTGTCAACCTCTTTCCAGCACACACCTTACAGAGAGGCCATGGTGGAAGATACCGGTTGTAGCTGGTAGGCAGGCCACCTGGTCCGGGGGCATGGGTGTTTCCGGTTGGGACCGAGAGGGGAGGCCACCCCTTAGAGCGCGCGATATAAATTTGATCCCATGCTACGCGAGGTTGTAGCCTCCCCACTTAGAGTTTGCTTAACAGGTGTCGTGGGTGATTCCAGACACGTGTGAAATAAGCTGGTGTGTGCAAGTTAGGTGTGTTTTCAACAAAAAGACCGTAGACGGAATTAGTCCTGCTGGACTAAAGAAATCCGTTACTCGTGGGTAAAGAGTACACCCTCTGCAGAGAATAAACCTATTCGAATAGCCGTGTCCATGGTTAAGGATTACAGTCTGGGATGGGTCAGGTGTCGGTCTTAGTGTCGGTCTTCGGAGGTGAGACTGTTAACCAGAAAATGGAATTACTACTCGTGACTTGTGATATCTATGATTATTATTATTGTTGACTAACCCGTGATGTTATTGTTATTACCGAATATCTCTGGGATGGTTCTACCTCCGGGATATTCATTATGTGTGTTTCTTTTAAAAGCCCTTTATGTGGTGTCGCTCAGACGCCCGACTGTGGCATTTCTTTTAAAGCCCTTTCTGTGGTATCGCTTAGACGCCCGACTGTGGCATCTCTTTTAAAGCCCTTTCTGTGGTGTCGCTCAGACGCCCGACTGTGGCATTTCTTTTAAAGCCCTTTCTGTGGTGTCGCTTAGACGCCCGACTGTGGCATTCCTTTTAAATCCCTTTATGTGGTGTCGCTTAGACGCCCGACTGTGGCATTGCTTGTTATTTGTTTCATAAATTTTAATACTACCATGTTATTGCAATTTTATAAATAACTTGCTTGCACGCATCAGAGTTTCATTTATCTTTTGTGACTGACGTCATAAGCATAAAAATATTTTTCAGCACATCATTGTTATATTATACCTGTGTTCATAATGTTTGTGAGTACATTCAAAGTACTCACTGGCTTGTCCCTGGCTATTGTCTTGGCCAGATTTTTCTTGCTCGGAGAGGAGCGACGCGATGCCAGCCCCGGAAACCACTTGATGGAGATAGCAGCCTCGCGAAGATAGGAATTTAACCTGGTCAGCTGTTCCCGTGGGAAATGGAGTCCCATAGACACTGATGTTTCACAACCCGCTTCCGCCATCAACCACTAGAAACCATTTGTTGTACGCACAGGCCAGAATGGTCTTGTACTACATATTTTGTATTTTGCTTGGAGTTTCTGTATCAAGTTGGAGCCTCATCAGCTAACAGTAATCCTGGGACTGATGAGCACGACGGTCTTTTCTGGAAATTTATTACCCGGAAAACCCGGTCGTGACATTTCACCATTAGTATACTAGCTGTGCATGAGCATTAAAACATATACAAAAGTCTGAAGGTAACTAGAATTATTAACTAATGACATTATAAAAAAATTGCAAACCATGTACCTCCAAGGTAAATATCATTTCGAACTCGGGGGGACCTTAAAAATTGCTATCCCAATCTTGATAATTGATCAAACATAAAAACTTGATCTTTCCTCTTGATAATCAAGAGAATAGCCGGAGGAGGAGGTGCCCACTCTTGACCTTTCCTCTTGTCTTTAAAATGGCATCAGCGCCTTGGCATTTTGGTGACACTGTACAAAAAAATTAACTTATCTCATGAAAATGAGGTATGTAATCTATAAGCATTAACAGTGCAAAAATCTGAAGGTTATAAAATTGCTTGACTTGACTGCTGGCGTTACACTAACAGCAAAAAAAGTGGCAATAAGAGCATGGGAGGCCCATTCGGACAGTGGGCGCACCAGTACGATGTACCTCCACGGACGCAGAGTGGTGAGGGAGGTATGGTTGCCCAGAGCAACAAATATCCAGGCAGCATAATAACATATGTGGATTACGTCCCATTTTTGTTCTCTTTAGCCACGTTTTTCTATGTGAGGACAACAAACCGATTGACCAGGTCATTATCTATTGCGTTGTCATGCCTTTCTACCCTTCTTCAACCAAGAGACACGAGACTCGTTCCTTAGCTACTGATTTTCCCCTTTTCAACCTAGATGCGGGTTCGATGCCTACTCTCTTGGACAATACAGTCTCCCTTCCTTTCCTTATTCAAACCAGACATGCATTAGTCTACATGAAGTAGGGTTTCCTTTAATAGTGCAAATTATGGTTTCCGTCTGCGTGTCCAGTAGAGCAGAGGATAGCAAATTGGGAAGATGGTGGAGTGGAAAAAGATCCACATGCAACGACGTGCCAGATGGGGCAATAGAACAAGGGTATGGTTCGAAAAGAGGTAGCATACCTGAGGGTCAGCGGGAAGTGGCTTCGCTCGTGGTCGTCGTCCTCCGCAGACACTACGGCAGCGATCCCGCGCGGGCGCTAGGTCTGAGAGGACGACCTTGTCGTCAGTGCGTGACCTCGCTCACCGACGACGAGTGCGTCAACGCTGCACGTCCTTTTCTTCCCCGGCGGATCTGTGACCACCGGTGAGGAGGGAGAGAGGGGCCGTCTTTTTTAGATCTGGAGAGAGGGTGGTAGTGTGAGAAGCAAGTGGGCAGCCCTTGGCAAGAAAGCGCTGAAGCTCCAGCCTATATATCTTCTTTATACTACTAGTACTGGAGGTGGAGTAGTAGTAGAGTAGTTTATATTTTCTCTGCATACAGTACCAGTTAGTCGTGCTTCAAAACTGAACGGCGCACCATTAAAAAAATAAAGGCCGATAACTAATGCGGCACCTCGGGCCAACGCGGCCAGATCTCATTTTGCACGAGAAATTACACACCATGTCTCGTTGACATGTGGTCCCGTTCCACATATCAGTGAGACGACAGCGAGTAGTAGGAGTATTTCTGAACCGACATGTAGGCCGGGGCGCCCCTTCATGAACCGTGGCAAACTGGCAACCGTCCATCGACTCTTCGCCTTTCCCTCTCGATTTGGAATTGCTGTCGCACGCTCTTCCTCTCCCTCCTCCATTTTCCTTCAGCCCTTCACCCTTTCTTCTGCCATTGTTCGATCGTCTTCTCCATGGAGGGAACAGGATGGAAACGACCCCGTTAATCTTGCCCCGATCTGAAAGATGACGTGGTGGAGGAACTCATTGATCGGTGCGACGTCATCACCTCGGCTAGCATGGCAGGTTCGTTCAAACCCATTCTCGACTCAACTAATAACATCATTACAAGGAACCCAAGAGTCAAGGAGTGGTTTGATCTCCCCTATCTTCTTTGCCGTGACCCTGATGACTGGCGCCGTCACGACGGAGGCCTCGCCCTGTGCAAGTTGATGCCGCTTGATAATGATACGTATGATGTTAAGATGCCATCGCTTGAGGGCAAGGCTGGGGCAGGCGCAAATGGAGATTGGGTTGTTTACATTGGGTCCAACTGCGAGTGGGAACTTGTGAATGTGTACACTCATGACCGGGTTCCACTTCCAAAAATCTCAGCAGACTGCCCAGAGGTTGAGCACACCAGTATTGTACGCACGTTCAAATACAATCATGGTGACTGTCTTCTACGGAAGATAGCAATTTCTCGAGTCCCCAACCGCTCTTGGAATTACAACAACTATGAAGTTGTTGCTATCTTCGACAAGCTTGTTGCCGTCGTCAGTGGTTTGGCTGGATGGATATTGCTCAAAAATCAGTTTCTGTACACGGATGAGTACTGTGATGCAATTCAATACGAGGGCCTTGTGTTTGCTGCCACCACTCGTGGCACTGTTTTTGCATGGCATCCTCGTTGTTTCGGTACGTTTGTCTTCCACCGTAATTATAATTGTTTCATCCACATGCATGCGGGTTAGCAAGGCTAGTCATAGTGGGGAGTAACTTAGACTAGTAACATGCATATGTTACTAGTTTATGTTACTACCTCTATAGTGCATAGTCTCTTATATTAGTACATAGGTGGTCTCATTTATTGCCATGCATGACACATAGTAGCATCACATTTATTATGTTACGGTATCTACCTATGTTACTATAACCATCTCTCTCTTCCTTAATTGCCTGCCACATAAGCATGTTTGCGAGTCCCAAGTGCATGATACTACTTATGTTACCCCCACTATGGCCAGCCTTACTAATTAACCTTCTTCTTGTGTTTCCAAGGTCCTGTGAACATTCCACCACCTATACTTGAAGATTTTTATAACCAAGGGGGAGATGATGATGGTGATGATCACGAGCATGAGGACGAGCAGCGCCCATATACTATTTGGCGCCTGGCAACTAATTCCGATGGATCACCTCTTCTCGTGTGTATACAACCCACTGATGATGTTACTGCTAAGGAAGCAGGTGTAGTCTCCCATGGTCGCACTCTCCGGACCTATTCCAACACCCGCTGCATGGTATTCAGGATGGATACTAGTTGCTAGTGCCAACTCCTTCTCCCTGGTACAGAATTGATAGTCTTGGAGAAAACTCGGTCTTTCTTGGACAAAACTATCCAATGATGGTGAAAGGCGATCCAACTGCTGTTGACACAACGTTACTACCATTTATGAGAAGCAATTGTGTCTATACCTTGGACATTTGGGTGGTTCCCTACCCTGGTACTGATATAGTAGGCCACTTCAGCCTGGATGATCAGTCCTGCGTTGGTCTGCAGATCGACAATGGATGGCCCGTCCCAGAGAATCACTTGTGGTTCAAAGCAAGCGTTTCCAATGCCGAGGAATGGTTGAGTTGAAGTTCATTTCATTGCTTGTTATTTGTTGTGTGGTGAAAACTTTAGTATTTATAATGTATCCTCGTTGTCGATGTGGGTTGATGACCTATTGTATGTAATAAAATGATATGCCTGTGATAAACTTACTAAATTTATGAATGGCTTTCGAGTTGCTTCTGTGAGTGAGTGGTGCGACGAGGCAAAAAAAATATTTTCTGAATACATAATTGTACGTGCATTGCAACAGGTTATTGGATGGGTCCAATCAACAATAGTAGTACACTATTTGTTCACATGATTTGCGCGTCGTGTGGGTGTTTTTACTGTAGCCATACTGTACTACGTAACCAGCACCTCGAATCCTTGATACTAGTAGTACTATATAGTACTAACTAGTAGGAGTAGTAGGGTGGCATGGGCCAGAACAAGCATTCACGTCCAGGAGTACGGCACACGCTACCAGCACGACTTCCATCTGACATCATATTTCTTGGAGTCCGTGCTAGAGCAATCTCTTCAACCTCATTGTTTCTTTAACTCAGCCATCACGCGGTGGGCGAGGTGGGGGTTTGCTCATAGTCGGTTTCCTTAACTGCGGTTCCACTTGTAAGGCAAACTGCAATGCACGACCCCAAACGGACCTCCGTTTTGCACGAACTCCAACGATAATTTTGACTAGAAAAACAAGACCAAAGAAAACAAGAACCACAATACATTTTACTACTCCTGTAAGTTGGATTAGTGCCTTCTCGATGCATTCATTGTTGATCTGCGGAGGCTCGATCTTGCATGCTTCTTTCTTCTTCGAGTGTAAAGAAGTAGATGTTGCTTCCTCGCATCTAGTCTCATGTCTAGCCTCTATTCTAGTCCTCCCTCCGGTCCGTTTTTCTCTGCATCTAAGCAGCAACACGCATACCAAGTAGGAGTATCAACAAGTGCACTAATCTCATCTATAGCCTCTGTGCTAGATAAAAGTGATAGAACATCTACTAAATTGCGCTCTATCAATATATGGATGTACTCTTCTTCCCAATACAAAAACTTGGATCCATTCTACTCCCTTCCTTGCACAATACATGCATTCTATTTGTCAAAATATATATGTATCTAGACATGTTTTAGTATATAGGCACATCCATTTTTTGGACAAATGGAAGTCAAGTATTTTGGAACGGAGGGAGTACACAATAAAACTTTTAAGTTAGCACAACTAGTCTAATCTGAGAGCACAACCGAAGATTTGGTCGGGTTCTTCCTCCTTTTGCCGACACGTGGGACATCCAGCATCCAGGTCATGTCATGAAAGAAAATAGATTCGTAGTTGATAAGTTGAAGCCACGAGATGTGCATCTTGGGTTAAACTGTAAATAGAATCTTACTACTCTTGAGTAACTCCAAAAGCGGCCACCGAAGATCTTTCTTGGATTTGTTTTTCATCACCAGCACGTCGAGGTGAAAGATGTGCAGGTTCAGTGGGTCCTCTTGCGTTTTCACTGACATGTGGGACCGCATGTGAGCAAATAGACGATGGGCTCCGCGCGTTCGCTGGCTGGCTGAGAAGAGAGATAGAGGAGTGCTAAGCACGGACTGCATGAAATTTGTTCTATGTATTGTACCTCGATATAGGCTTGATATAGTGGGGTGGCATGGGCCATAACTAGCATTCACGTCTAGCACTATGGCACACGCCACACACACGAGTCCCATCCGACACCAATTTTCTTGGAGACCGTGCTACAGCCATCTTTTCTCCCTCCTGTTTCCTTAGCCATCGCGCGGTGGGCGGGGTGGGGGTTTGCCGATAGTCGGTTTGCTCAACTACGGTCCCACTTGTAAGTGAAAATGCAACACCGCACGCATTCCCGCTTGAGCGGTGTACCGGACCAACCATGTGGGGGTGCGACGCGAACACGGCAGGCTTTTTATTTTGAACTCGTAACTTGTAAAATTTGGTTCTGCTCCATGGCGCGATCGATAGATAGAAAATAACGATTTTGCCTAGAGTAATGAGAAGTTTGGTTCTGGCGTCCTTCATGCATGGAGTACGTACGAAAATTATGAAGTTGATGCGAAAGGTAAGATAATTACTGTAGTATCATATACTACTACATGGATTTGACGGAAAGATAAAAATACATACGGATCCATCAACGACATCCTCAAGCCCTATTGCGCCGGGTCACCAACCGACGTGTGAGGAGCAGCGGCGTTGGCGGCGAGCTCAATGTGCTTCTGAACAGTGCGTACAAGGTTGCCCTGCGGTCCAAGAAGGCCAACTTCCTATCGTCCTCCTCTTGCATGTGCGTAGACGTGGGTGATTATGTCCATGGTGTCTTGCTGCGCCAGGCGCTGCGCTGCGAGCGCGACCTCAAGGTGGACATTCTCCGGCGCGACGGTGGGCAGTCGCAGGGCCACTAGTGCGTCGAAGAGGTTGTCACCATAATGGCCGTTGAGGGTGGCGGGCATCGCAGAGCCTGGGCGCGTCGGCTGAAGGCTTACGTCAAAGTCGTCCGCGAGCTTCTTGACGACGGTGAACTTGTCGAGGAAACCGACGAGGACCTCGTCGAACAAGGAGACGAAGTTGTCATCCAAGCGGCCCCTCGCCCTGCCGGCCTCAAGCAATACTACCTGGAGACGTTCCTCGTTGCCGGGCCGCAGGCCGGCATCGTGGACCATCTGGCACAGCCGGCTGATGCTCGCGCTCATCGCCTCCATGGGCCTAGCTTAGCTTCTACTAGTCAACTGATCTTGCGATTCGAGTGATCACTCTTGCCCTTGGTTAGTGTGCGTAGGTGTGTAGGATTTTGTACTACTCCTCGGCCCTCTACTGCACCTGCCTTTGGCTGTATGATAGGTGGGCCAGCCACCCCCTGGGCCCACATGTCATTCACCCAAAGGCAGTTGTCGTAAGTCAATGAAGCTGCGCCCCCCTCGGTGCCGGTGCAGTATAGTCATCTCACCGGACCTCTAGTTGGCGCCAAACGAGAGAAGTTTGATGTTTACAGGTTTATTGGTCCCCTTTGCATTTTGCGCCAAGTTTTGACCTTTGATTTAACTAATAAAATGTTAATGCATGTAAACAAAAATGTTGTGTAAGTCACATTACGAAAACCAAATAATCCCAAAACACTTAGGCACGGTGCATTAACTCCGTCCTTGTTTCTTATTTCGTGACATATCAACCAATGAGAGATGTGGGCCATGCATGCTTTCAATGACTTGAGACTACCAAACATGACATGCAGTGTTTAGTTCATTGCATGTAATCCTATTAAGACTCTAGTTAGCAAGAAAACATTAAGTTCTCTCGCCGATAGGAATAAAACACCATGTATTTATTTACAGAGGGAGTAGTACATTTTTTGTGACATGCATTACTAGATATTGCTAGTCAAATACTCAAATCCAGATGGACGTGGTAGTACTCCTAAATCCAAATGGTGGTGCTACTAGTACTAGTATTAGTACTACCAATGTAGTACTCCTAGGAGTACTAGTACTGTACTACCCGTTGGTCAAATTATTACGTGTTGCTCCTCACAGTGAAGTGACAAGACCCTGCGCCGGAGATGACACCTGAGTATAGGCGCCATGTTCGGCATACCATAGTCAGCCTCACCGTCTGCAGTCACTATCATCATGGCTGTAGAGCTAGCCTGCTTACAACTAGCCCTGTTCGACATAATTTCCCATGCGTAGATGCCCGTGCATTGCACGGAACACCAAGATTGGGGGTGGACTGCTCCGGCAGCGGCTATCGCGCCAGATTTTTCCACGGCCTTCTAGATGTGGTGGGGAGGAGATAAGGCTGATTCTGAGAGACAAGGAGTTGTTTGTAAATAGGGAACAAGTGCAGGCATCTTTTTGCAAAAATGGAGAAGCTTGGTTTGTATGCGTCAGATCTAGATCCGACGGCTACTGGTGAAAGATGGGAGGAACAACATCATCACCAACTCAGGACCTGTTTGATTTGTAGGATTTTGAAAATGTAGGAATAGGACACGGCAATATTACAAGTTGCAAACTGATATTACAAATGTTAGGAGTAATGCCGCACCTAGGAAGAGGGAATTACTAGGAAGTTCACGTAAGAACTCTCGTTACTTTAGGTGGATGCAGCGTTATCGTACAAACTAAAATCCACCGCCCTGACAAGTCACTAATGGGCAAATAAGTTTTCGAGTCTCTGGCCACTTGATGTTTCAAAAAAAAATCAGCTTCTGCGGAGACTTTGTCATTCAGGCTTAGACGCTTGCGGTGATCAGCACGCCATTCATTGTTGCGCCAGAGAACGCCAAACCTCATTACCTTGAGCACACTTGCCTCCAGAACAAAGAACCTGGCCAATTTAATCTCAGATGTGCTACCTTGGTAGTCGATCAAATCAATTTCTGTAAGATGGAGATCAAGGCATTCGATGAGATTGTTATAGTGCAGCACATTTTTCACTTTCGGGTCTTTTTTTATCTGCAAAAGAAGAGAACATATTAGAGCAGCTGGCTGCATAAGATTGCCATGTCATCAAGAGGTACCAATATCATTCGCTCATATGATAGTGTTGGCTGGCTAGTGATATTTTTTCACTCTCTCTCTCTCCCTCTCTCTCTCTCTTTGTTTCTGTTTCCTCTCATTTAACTAGGAGCACGTGAAGAGCTTGGGCATTTGTTGCCTTCCACTATGTGGCCGATGCCATATTTCGCAAAAGTATGCCACATAATACGCATCGATGTCAAATCAAAAGAATTTGGCACCGCTCTCGCGATGTGAGAGAGTTGGCACCGCTATGCACACAGACCCACATGTATAAACAAATCAATCAAACCAACTACACCAGCCTCTCACTCTCCCAAACAAGTGTTTTTTTATTGCCTCAGTCATCTCTCTCTCCCATGCAGTGTTTTTTCATTGCGTGAGTTAATTTAGCACCGGAGCAAAGTAGGTGCTCCAGATTGGGAAACCAGGTGAGCAATGGAGGGCCATCGATGCCAAATGCATCACATGTGAATTTGGCACATGTTTTGGCCTACATAGCCCACTTTAGTACTCCCTCCATCCCAAAATTCTTGTCTTAAATTTGTTTAAATATGGATGTATCTAGTTACATTTTAGTGTTAGATACATCCGTATCTAAACAAATGTAAGACTAGAATTTTGGGATGGAGGGAATACTACCTCGTATTTACTATAAAATTTTGACCATAGATTTACCTAAGAAAATGCCAATGCATGTCACTAAAAATTACACCATTTGAAATTATGTTCAAATACGAATCCAACGATATAGTTCTTAGTGACATGCATTAACATTTTGTCAGTTAAATCTATGGTCAAATTTTGATACTACAAAATTGGAAGAGTAAACCAGGACGGAGGTAGTACTTGCCCTTAGGGTAACCATAGAGTTACTGGAGTAGTCTAAGTTACTTTCCACTATGACTAGCCTAGGCTACTATAGTAGTACAGCATAAAAATGATGCAGGTGATCACCTGAGAAAAAATACTAAAAACATTTCTTTTGGTGCAGTGCATAGATGTAGTTTTGAACACTACACTTCTCATCGTAATTTGGGAAAATTACGAAAAAATTGAGCTACGTTGTGATTACCGTTTACTAATAGGAAACAAGTTTCACCTCGATGAGTAGCTTCTCCGTGCATGGAAAGCATGTAAGGAATCCAACAACTTGATCCAGATTGGGGCCGATAGAATTTAGTGCTAAGATCTTCACTGTGCGCATGGACTGGGTCAAGCTTGTGGGAATCATTTTCTAGAAGACGGTCATAAATACATCAAGAAGAAATTGAAAAATGTGAATTTCAAGAAGACGGAGAAGAAGATGAGTGTTGTACCTGAACGATTACGGATCCAATAAAGAGTTCGGAAAATTTAGCAGACGAGTACACCAACGCTGTCAATTTCGGCGTGTCAATGACCCTGATTTTTGTTGGACCTTCTAGATCCGATACAAGCAATCTCTCAAGGAAAGGCGCATTCTCAATTACCATAATGTGGAACAGCTGGAGTGATCTCTTCCCAATTGATGTCTTGTTGCGGGGCCAGCAAGACACATAAATCCATCGGAGATTCGTCGAGGCGATGTGGAGGCTACTGAACCCGTGGATCTGCTCAAGACGAAGGTACTCACGCGCAGTACAGCTGCGGAGCAGGTGCTCCATAGCCTTCTTCGAGATGACAACGTCAAAGAGCTCAAGCTGCTTGAGTTGAGGGAGAAGAAGGGCGGACGCGGCATTAATCTGGGGAAGATAGCAGGAGCTGAAGCTGGCGCGGCGCAGCATTGGCGTGAGGCGGAGTGCGGACGGCGGCAGAGAGCGACATCGTCCAGCTTCAAAGCTGAGCTCCTCAAGCTGATCTAGGGCGGGGGATAAGAACCACTCGTCGAACTTGGGTTGGACCTTGCAGTTGGTACTGAACATGCGGACGTCAAGGCGTCTTGCTGGCCCAGGGTGCGATGAAAGGATCATGGAGACTGCGTCCATGCGTTTCTAATCCCCGTCGCAGAGGCTGCTGTCGACGGTGAGGTTGAGGGGGACGCAGCGCCAGAGGGGGCACCACCGCCGGGAGAGCAGGGCGGTCCTCACGGCAGATTTCGTGGGGAGGAGGCCAATGATGATGACCAGCATGTCGTCGTGGAGGCTGCTGATGAAGTCCAGGCTCACCGGATGCGGTTTTGGCTCGAGCGGCCTCCGCTTGTTGGCTGCCTCGCCGTCCATCTCAACAGGCGGCGATGCCGGTGTACACATGTGCTGGTGTGTGTTGTGTGCTGGGTGTGCGCGAGTGCGTCCTACTGCGCATGCCGCCGTGCAGTGGTGAATTGTGCGCGAGTGCATCCTTCGCGCGCAAGAAATTTATCCTCAATGCGCCCTCAATTTACTAGCGTGCGGGGTGCTACCCCGAGTGGTTTCAAATTTGTTTCCTTCACCGCGTGTGAGATGGGCCTCTAGTTTACTTATTTTCACCCACTGCCACATGGGCCAGCACACCAAGATACAGAACACGAGCTGACAACACAGCATGTGGATTGGTTGACCGGTCAACTAAACAATATACAGAGCTATATGCTGACACAGTGAGCGTATAATCCGTCGGTATAGAGAGTTTGAGTGAGAGGGGAGGCCCGTGAGAGATAGCAGAGAGAGAGAGAAAGAGCTACTCCCTCCGTTCGATAATGTAGTTACAACATTTTTTTAAAGTCAAACTTTTGAAACTTTGACCAAGTTTATAAAGAAATTACTTATATCGGCAATACCAAAGATAAATGATAGTATGAAGTAAGTACATGTTGTGATGAATCTAATGATCGTTCCAGATGTAAATGTTTTTTCTCCACATACACCTAGTCAAACTTTTCTGAGGTTTGACTTTTCAAAACATCCATATGCTTATGGACGTGACAGAGTCCCTGACGAGAGAGAGAGAGAGAGAGAGAGAGAGAGAGAGAGAGAGAGAAGTGTGTGTGCGTGTGTGAAAGAGACATGGACAACACACGATAAAAGTGGAGAAAAAGCATGCGTGTCTTATGCAAACATATCACACATGCATCCTCGACAACGGAGGCAAGGTGAGGAGATAGTGTGTGGTTGTTTGGAACCGAGAGAGGAAGACCCCTAGCACGTGGCCAAGAGGGGTCTGACAAACAAGGGAGATAGGTCGAGAGAGACGTACGGAGAAAATGCAGAGATGAGGAGGAGAGAGTGTATGTTTGTCATAGAGAGATCCCCTGGAGATCGTGATGGGACTACATGGGTGGGAGATCGAGTGACAAGGTGTGTGCGCGATAGAAGATGCCCCGAGAGATATCGAGATAGACGTATGGATGGAAGGAGACAATACGTGTGTTCCTGATGGCTAGTAAGAGATAATCATACTTAGGAGGGGGGTGCTTGTGCCTATGGCCCTGTTTGGATACTCTAACTCAGTTAGAGGTTAGAGTTAGATTCTAACCCTGAACTAACTCTAAGTAAAGAGGTGTTTGGATGGCAGGGTTAGATGGAGCGCGGATACGGCGAGGCACCTTCACGGGCGGTGCGAGAGGGGGGGAGGGAGAGGACGAGAAGCTTCAAGGAAGTGGGGAGGGATCTGCTGTGGGGAGAGCGAGAGAGAAAAGTGTTTATTAGTGGTCCCAAGAAGAACTAACCCAGATAAGCACCTCTTGGATGGGTTAGTTTTTTGCATGGGTTAGATGCATCTAACCTAAACTAACCCTCCTGTTTGGATCTTTTTGGGTTAGTTGACTCCAAACTAACCCAAAATAACTCTAACCCATGGATCCAAACAGAGCCTGTGATGGAGTGAGGGATTATGGTACTTAGGGGGGTGCGTGTCACATGGAGAGAGAACAAGGGCGGACAGTGTTGGATGGGTCTATATGTATAGCGCGAGCGAGACATGTGTATGTGTGAACCAGGGAGATATAAGGCCCATTTGGCTTGCGTCGTGAGCATCTTTTGCGTGGCTTGGGGTTGTGGCTGGATTTCATGCACGCTTGTTTGGTTGCTACCCTGTGAAAAAGAGAGCCTGCCTGGGCTGGGTTCCCTTGCACTTCAATTAGCCTGGTTGAACTCCAGACACTGCAAGTAGCCTGGCCCAAGCGACCGATTTCGAATGCCTGGCCGTGCCTGGTCGTGCAGCCACGAGGCTAACAGCAACATGGATGGATATTAGCATTAAATAATTGATGCCTGGATTGATTGATGGGACGTTGATGCTTTGCCTGGCCCAGGCATGAACCAAACGCTTCAACACCACACAAGCCTGGCCAGGCTGAAATATTTTACATCTCACGTCCACACTAGGCAGTATCGACCATCAAGGCATGAGGGTCAGGTCACGAACCAAACTGACCAATAAAGTTTGAGAGAGATTGAGGAGACCCGATAAGGCTGAGTGGTGCGTCAGATAGCTGAGAGGGGGAAAGAGATATTCCATCCGCTCGATAATGCAGTGCATGTGAATTTTTTAGAAGTCAAACTTTGGAAACTTTGATCAGGTTTACGCAAATGTTATTTATATCTACAATACCAAAGATACATCATACAAAACTACATCTCATGGTGAATCTAATGGTATATGTTTGCCGTACTAGATGTAATTCTTTTTCTCCACGTACATGGTCAAACTTTGTGATGTTTGACTTTTCAATAAATCTATGTGCTATGGACGGAGGTGAGTGCCTCAGTCGAGACAGATCAAGTGCGTGTGAAGGAGAATGAGTAAGTGTGCAAAAAGAGTATGTGTGTGAAAGAGAAAGTGACAACAAACGATAAATTAGAGAGAGTGTGTGTTTTTTCATTTTTTATGCGAACATATCACACATGCATCTCCGAGATGGAAAAGAGAGGCGAGGAGATACACGAACATAGATAGTGTGTGATTGTTTGCAACGGAGAGAGACACCCCTGTAGCACATGTCCAATAGAGGTCTGGCCAACAAGGAAAAAAGGTCGAGAGGGACACATGGATGGCATGGACGCATGGGGAGGGAGAGAGGGTGTGTTTGTGATAGAGATATCCCCTCGAGATCGTGAGGGGACTATATGGGTGGGAGATCGAGGGAGTGCGTGCGCGATAGAAAGATGCCCCGAGAGAAATCGAGATAGACCATGCACATGTTTGTGATGGAGACTAACATTAGCTAGTCATATACATATACGGGGGACTGCGTGTGCCTACAATTGAGTGAGAGACCATCATACTTGGCTAGCTGGGCATGAGATTGTGTGTGTGTGCGTGTGAGATGGACAGAGAACAATGGAGAGAGATAGAGTTTTAGATGGGCCTATCGAGTGCGAGTGAGATATGCATGTGTATGTGTGACCCAGGTGGATGGAGAGTTTGAGAGAGGGGGGAAGAGCTCCTAGACGACATAGTGGTGTGTGAGAGAGTTACAGGCAAAGAGCCAAGGAATTTGTGTGCGTACGATGAGTGCACCCAAGATATCTAGCTTGGACTAGCTAGAGTATCATACATAGTGTGCGAGAGAGACCTATAGATGGTGTATATATGAATGCGGACTAGAAAGACCCCCCCCCCCCACACACACACACATAGAGAGAGACAGAGAGAGAGGGAGAGGGACCAACAAGGTTTTTGTGTCGGATGCGTGCGACAAAATTGAAGATTGTCCGCGAGAGAGTGAGAGAGAGAGAGAGAGAGAGAACAGGAGTCTGTGAGAGGGGGAGGTTGCGTTTTATGCATCAAAGACTGATATAAACTTGCATTCAAATATTTAAATTGGAGACCATGTTGTCTGCAATCCACACATGAACGGATATATGCGTATATCAAACAAGTTCATTAATTTGACTTTCAACATGTTCATGGAGTACTATAATACTGTACAACATGCTACTCGGTTGAGGTGTTCAATTTTTGATTTCGTTCACTATTTTGACCTACTGAACGAGCTAGTTCATTGAATCGAGATATTTCATTTTGGGTTTGATTCGCGTTTTTGAGTGGGTCAACTATTTGTCATATAGTAAATCGCTAGCAACGAGCATGTAAGAACACATTACTCCCGAGCATCATCTCTCCATCTAAAAAAGAAGTGGCAAGCTAATATTTCAAAATTTGATTCGAATCGACTCGGTAAGGTAGACGTGGATGCTCATTCTCCCAAAATTTGAACGAACCGTTAAACATCCTCTCTGCTCGGTGGAATTCGCCCGAGCAAATAAATGGGAGACACAAAATTACCGTCCTATGTGGGACACGCATCAATTGGCCCGTTGTACATCGAGGGTAGGTTCGTAACTTCATCAAAGCGCGCCTTCTCCTCGGCCGAAATGACATGTGCCGAATAATTCATAAACCATGGTCGGCACAACACGCTCTCCTCGCCCGAAATAGCTCGCGCCCACTATTTCAAAACATGCTCTCCTTGCCCGAATTCGCTCACGCCCACTATAGTTCAAAACACGCCCTCCTCGCCCGAAATCGCTCCCGCCCACTATTTGGGGAGAAGCAAAGTTACTCTACTATCCCCGACCCTCAGTACACAGACCCAAGCCGAGAAGCCTATAGGCAAGGGTAGAACTGTAACTCCCCCTCGCATTTCAGACAAATGCATCCGTAAGACATGG
>NC_041393.1:96280879-96318231 GCF_002162155.2 Triticum dicoccoides
CGTGGGCGCCAAATCACCTTCTCCCTGGGAAGCTCCCTTCTCCCGAGCTGCAAAACCTCAGCCCCACCTCCATGGCGCCCCCACCGCACCAATTTCACAGTCGCCCTCCTTCCTAATGCCGGAGACGCTGTCCAATTGCCGTCGTGCACTGGGCCGTGTGCCTCTTACTCCGTGCTGCTGGTGCTGCCTCGACGACGGCCGTGTGAACCGTATTGGAGCTGATTCACCCCGGCCGTTGTTCACGGTGCCGGAGCGGCTCCAACTTCGGATCCGTCCAGAGTCCTGGCGCTGCTTCCGTGTAGCCATCGACCGTCGCAACGTCACTCTTTCCCTGCCGCCGGTCACCACCGCAACTGCGCCGGCGTCACCTACTCGGCAGCTGGACCTGCCTACTTCACCATGCCGCCAGATAGGTCGCACCCTCATCTGAAATCACTTTATTTAGGCATCATTTGTCTGAATTTTGTTCTAGGCCAATCGATTCCCAATGGGAAGCAGCACCCCTCGAGGCGATGGAGCTCCTAGGCTGCCGGTTGGCTGCTGTCTAACATAAGGGTGTGGGGCCGCAAGTTCGCCACGGAAGCAGCGCTTAGATGGCTATCTTTCAGAGTTGCGTGGGTTGAAGGTACTGCCGCCACCGGATCTGGATGACGGGGAGTCTTTGTGGATTGGCCCGGGGGCGGCGCAACCACGGCAGTGCGGTGGGGCGGGGAGCGGGGTTTTGGATGGGGCCACGGACGGCAGAGGCAGGCTGCTCTGCCGTTGGTCGCTGGCTCTTCGGGGAAGATTCCAAACAGTGTCAGCCGGGAGGCACAAGACGGCCATCAAGCCATCCGGCGTAGATCGGACAGTACCAAAATAAAATAAAATCGTGTGACCCCAATTTAGTCTTCAGTCAACAGACGTGTGACCACTCTCATACCTTGCTGTTGATCTCTTAGTGTATTTCTTCGGATCAAAGAGATATGTCGTTCTTAACTTTATGCGTTATCTGCATCTTCAGACACACCGTCTTCCGACTCACCGCAGCTGCTCCAACAAGGGAAGCATACACCAGAAGGGAGCTATAGTCCCCACTCAACAGTTCCCTGCATCAAATGCGCGTGCCCGACATGGACAACCACAACAACTGCAGGGCCGTCGACAAGTCAGCAGATGATGCTCACTCCTATGGATGGCAGCCAGATAGGTTGTACCCTCATCTTACTTGTGTGCAACATTTATGGCTTTGTTATTCATCTAAGCACGGAAAATAGATCATCACACTTCACTGTATATTCATGCTGATCTCTTATGGGTCTTGTTCAGGAGTTCACGTTGTTCCATTGTTCAGCTAAGATACTTGTTCTTTAGGTAATGCTGTTCCATAGTTATCATCCATCAGCCAATGCTATCCCACAGGCTGGTGATTATAGTATTATAGCACTTCTAGTATTACCTATGTTGTTCTTTAATACTTTTGTGTGCCATCTAGTTAATCTCGAGTACAAACGATACATATTCTGTAACTTTCATCTGTGTTCTCCCTTTAGTTTATGAGACCTGTTGCTGCTAGTTAACCCCAGTCCTACTATTTATGTCATCTCCTACAGGCACTCATTTACATAAATCTAACTACTAGTTGTCTTCCATGCATGTCAGATATAATTGCACACACTGATATATCCACAAGAACCTCACAGAGCAATGTAAGGGCCAATAAACTTGATGTCAATGATACCCAATATGATGGAACATGTAAAGGCAGTTCATCAGAAGACTTGCAGAAAGATGATGAATCCTCTTCACCCCACAAGGTCCTTGCTCTAACTTGGCCTGTGATATGGGTACAACATGCATATAATGTCCTGGAGTGTATCTGCTCTGTTGCAATGCCATGTGCTTAGCATGCTGATCATGCATGTAAATATGTCATGCCTTCCTGTTTTTCAGTACCTATTCCATCCATGATAACATGTTTTCAAATTCAAGTACTGTCATTCTACTCTATCGCAATGCCATCTGCTTAATTTGGACATCATGCTTCTGAATATCTTATGCATTGTTATTCATCAGTATGTACTTTATCTGACTGCCATACCATGTTTTTTTACATTGAAGTGATGTTCTAGTGCTCTGTTGCAATGCCATCTTATTTTCCCAATCATACACGTGTATGTTGCCTTGGTTATTTCTGTACGTATTCCGCTAGCATATAGTTTTACATTCAACTAGTTTTTTTTGCTGTGTTGTCCTGTCGTATCCCTAGCTCTTACACCATACTCCCTCCGTCCGGATTACATGTTGCCGAAATGGATAAAAAGGATGTATCTAGAACTAAAATACGCCTAGACCCATCCATTTTTTTCGGATGGAGGGAATACATGTCAGTATGTCATGCCGTTCTATTCTTCAGTACCTATTCCATCTCTCTGTTGTCGCATGTTTTATAATTAAAGCACCATTCTTCTATACAAGGCATGCAAGGGGAAGACGACTATGTTAGAATCTAAAGGGTTACAAACAAGGCCTTTGCAAAAGATCCAAACGCCAGGAGATAATAAACCAACTCCAGTTTTGATAGATACTGCTCCAGCACAGAGAAACCCAACTCCTACTGATAATAAGTAGATTCCAGTGGCCAAAGAACTAGTCCGCTCCAGTCGAGCAAAAATATGTCAACTCAATTCTAAGAAGCGTGTGCGTATCCTTGCATCATGAAATTTTATAGCATGCTAATCATATTTTCTACATGTTTCTTACCCATCTCTCTTTTAGAAAATAAGCTTAATAGATAGAAGAATTTCTGCAATGGTATCGTTTGTGAGGAAAGATTCTTGCAGGAATTCTCTGTGCTCCAATGTAGATGTAAGTACCTATTGTATATCACTATATTTTCACATCAGCATGTATTTTGTTAATCGGCGTGAATCCAACCTTTATCTGATCTAAATTTAGTTGTAGCAAAATATATGATTAAAGCCCACAATGTTGATTTTTGTAAGGAAAACTGCCTGGTAGTTTTGCATCCTGAGCTGCATCAGTGTACTATCTCATATCAGTGGGTTTGAATACTTTGGTTCTGCAGTGGGTTTTTCAGTGTTTTTTTACTGTGTTGTCCTGTCGTATCCCTAGCTCTTACATCATACTCCCTTCGTCTGGATTAAATGTCGCAGAAATGGATAAAACTGGATGTATCTAGAACTGAAATATGCCTAGACCTGTCCATTTATTTCCGAATGGAGGGAATACATGTCAATATGTCATGCCTTTCTATTCTTTAGTACCTATTCCATCTCTGCTGTAGCATGTTTTATAACTGAATCACCATTCTTCTATATAAGGCATGCAAGGGGAAGACGGCTCTGTTTGAATCTGAAGGGTTACAAACCAGGTCTTTGCAAAAGATCCAAATGCCAAGAGATAATAAATCAACTCCATTTTTCATAGATACTGCTCCAGCATAGAGAAACCCAACTCCCACTGATAATAAGCAGATTCCAGTGGCCAAAGAACTAGTCTGCTCCAGTCCAGCAAAAGAATGTCAACTCCATTCTAAGAAGCGTGTGTGTATCCTTGCATCATGAAATTTTATAGCATTCTGATCATATTTTCTACATGTTTCTTACCCATCTGTCTTTTAGAAAATAAGGTTAAACGATAGAAGACTTCCTCCATTGGGATCGTATTCGAGGAAAATATCTTGCGGGAATTCTCAGTGCTCCAATGCTGATGTAAGTACCTGTTGTATATCACTATATTTTTACATCGACATGTATTTTGTTAATCGGCATGAATCAACCTTTATCTAATATTAAATTAGTTTAGCAAAATGTTAAAGGCGCCAATGTTGATTTTTGTAAGGAAAATTGCGTGGTAGTTTTGCATACTGAGCTGCATGAATGTACTATCTCATATCACGCACATTACTGAATTGTAGTGCTTATCTGGTTGGCCATTCATTCATTGTGTCAATATTGCTTTCGTACTACCTTACCTGGCTGATGATAGCCGTGTCATATTGTGTTAATTTGGTGTAGGCTACTTGCCCAAACGTTCATTGTGTCAATGTTGCTTTCCTATTATCTGACTTGGCAATGATAGCAATGCCAGTGTGTTAATTTTGTGCAGGCTGTTGAAGATAAGAAGACAAACTCTGAAAACAGCAAGGCAACCCCATTGTTTCTTTCCAGTAAATCTAGGCCAGGTAATATGGCAATAACTCATGATTAATCTGTTTGGTTCCCGTCCTAATTTATGTTATGATGCAGTGGTTGAGACACTCTCCACTATCAATAATACAAGCCTGCCAAAATCGCCATATGAATCTGTTCAGTATCCTCTGTCTCGAATGCAACGGAATAAATGTATGTTTGTGAACCAATTAATGGCTGAAGCCATGATGGAAATGGTGGATGAATCAGAGGTGCAGAGTCGTGCGACACAAGAACTAATCAATGTTTTCAGAGACAGTGTAGCAAAGCAGAAAGAACTTTCCCATATGCTTATGGGCGTCATCTGTGCTGAGGTTGCAGATTGTGACGTTGTAGATGGTTAGGTTCTGCTCATTTATTTGCACTAGCATCAATCTTTGATTGCCCAGTGGATGTAATTTCCTGTAGTATATGCTGGATGTGCAACGTTATTCCCTATATGCCGTACCTTTGCGTGATCGGTTTTGGTCCTGTGCATAATTGCTCGTCGTAATGGGCTCAAATTATCTAATTTGGCCTAAATACATGTACGAACTTTAGTGGGCCCATTAAGTTAATGGGTCGTTACTAGGCCAAAAGTTAATGGTCGGCCCTCTTACCTCCCGGGTCGTTAACAAACCGACATCGAAGCGGGCAACAGGTGGCCCCAGTATTTCACGGGCCATTAACAGGTTGTTACTAAGTTTGGGATACATATGGCCCAACTATACTGTAGGCCTTTAGCAGGCCGAAAGAGACAGCGGGCTTGTACCGGACCATGAAAACCATGGGCCGCTAAGAGGCCGAAAGTCAGGTCGTATTGTAAATGGCCCAACTGTGTTGTGGGCCCTTAGCAGGCCGAAAGAGAAACCGGGTTAGTATTGGACCATGAAGGGCATGGGCTGTTAAAGGGCCAAAACTAAGGTCCGACTACAAATGGCCCAACTCATTTATGGTCCGTTAACAGGCCGAAAGTCACTCATGGCCGGGATTGGCCCAACACTTAAATGGGTCGCTAAAAGGCCAAAACTCAGGTCCGACTAAAAATGGCCCAACTGATTTATGGGCCGTCAACAGGCTGAAAGTGACACCGGGCTAGAAAATTGGCCCAACACTTAAATGGGCCGCTAAAAGGCCGAAACTCGGGTCCGACAACAAATGGCCCATCAGATTTATGGGCCGTCAACAGGCTGAATGACAAACCGGGCCAGAAACTAGCCCAACATTTAAATGGGTCGCTAAAAGGCCGAAAGATGTACATCCTGAAAATTGGCCCATCCATTAAACGGGTCGTTAACAGGCCGAAGTATCATTGGGCCAATATTGAGCCCAGATATATAGCGGGCTGTTAACGGGCTCGAACTGACGATGGGCTGCAATGGTGTCAAATCTTTAACGGGCCGTTGACGGGCCGAATTGGCTCATCTCATATGGGCCGTGGGCTTAAATGAACCTGACACAAGTAGGCCTTATATGGGCTGGCCTGCTAATTTTTACTGGGCCGGCCTTTTCACGGGAATGGGCCTCTGTTGGGCCGTGCCACGTGTTGACGTACCATAGGCGTCTTCCGTCCAATGAGTGGATGACATCTGTCCCAACGGTGAGCCGACACGTGTTTCCTCTAGCCAATGATGATTTTACATGTGGAAAATCCCCATTGGTCGGGGCTGTTAACGGGTTATCGGATCCAAAACCCGACCCGATAGCTTAACGGCGTTCCGTTACGGTGGATGCCACGTGTCGATCACCCTTGACGAAAGCACTTCTTTGACGCGCGATTTATCGTCATGGAAGTGGACACTTCCGTGATGATAATTTTGGTAATGTCATGGAACACTTCTACGACAGCACAGGTATGCCTATCTTGATTCTGTCATAAATTTTTCATGGATGTACATGCATGACAAAAAACGCGACCTACTGTGACAAACACGTATCATCAAGGAAGTGTATTTTTTGTAGTGCACCGTCATGCTCATCGCATCGCGTAGAGGCCGTCGGGCCATTTAACTGCTCGCTAGTGTGCCGCAACACCGTTCGCCATCGCTCCCAAGCATCATCGTCCGCCGATGAGCTCGTCATCGTCGCTACGGTGCTCCTCCGACCACGTCACCACCGCAGATCGCCTCGCCGTCGCACGCTCTTTCCAACGCACCCACACACAACCTTTTCCGTGCTCTGTGCACGATTTTCGATGATGTCCGACGCGCATCGTCGTGCGAAATGGTCGCCGGCGTTGCTTTGGCGCCGATGTGTCACCCCTGGGCCCACCCTCGGGTCACTGCCCGTGGGTCCCCAGGCCCCAGCTGACCATGTTGACTGTGTCAACTATGCTAACTGGGCCCAAAGTGCCACTGACATGTGGGCCCTCGACAATTAGTTAGGCTAAGTTGAAATTAAATTAAATGGTTATTTAGTATAGCCACTGACTAGTGGGTCCCATTAAATAATCAGGTTAGTTTAAGTTAGTTAACCACTGTTAATTAGATCAGTCATTGACTAGTGGGGCCCACTGGTCAGGTTTGACCTAGTCGGCCATCCTGTTGACTGATGATGTCATCATTGCATCATGCTGACGTCACTGATACTGTTCTGGATAATGTTGATTTTAGTAGATAAAATAAATTCCAAAAATTCTTTAAAACTTAGAAAAATCATAGAAAATAAATCGTAGCTCGGATCAAAGAACTTTCTACATGAAAGTTGCTCAGAACAACGAGATGAATCCAACCATGCCATCTGTTTTTGTGTCGGGACCCTCTATGTAGGTGAACCCGCAACTTTTAGCCTGTTTCCGCTAGATGAATAGTGCCTATATGCCAGTTAATAAATCCAACTTAAATCCTAAATAACTAATATAAATTAGACATGATTTTAGGCAACCCTGCACTGCACGCTAGCATAGCATGCTCTATGTTGGATATGATTGATGTGTATTTATTTGTTTCCTCCCCCTCTTCTCTCTCGGTAGACCCCGAGGTCGACGCAACTCTGGAGTACGACTACACTGTTGACGATCATACCCTTGCGCAGAGCTTCCAAGAAAGCCCCCTCCCCCTTGATCACTTCGATATCGCCTATTCCATTCTCTCTCATGCTTGCATTAGATTTTGCTACTATTATTGTTTGCTCCTATTTTGAAGCATAGCCTATTTTTGGTTACCTGCTTTCATACCTTACCTGCTTATTCTAAGCTGCTTAGTATAGGTTGGTTAGAGATCCATCAGTGACCCTCCCACCTTGTCCCAGTTGCCCCGCTTTATGTTCGCTGACTCGATCAACGTGATCGACGTCCAGGCCTCGACACCGCACATCACCCCCCCTTTTGTTGTATGACACTACTGGGTTACTATCGAGTGCTGAGGCTGATACCTCGTCAGCACTAATAATGTTAACCTTGTAGGTTAGTTCATCGGTTGTGGTCATGGAGGGTGATTCCTCCTTCACCAGTCCCGATGACGACGCTATCGTGCAACTCCTCAAGAGTGGACCTTGAGGGTGATTCCTCCTAGGTTCACCTTGACGATTACATTAGGTGGAATTCCATCGAGGGTGATTCCTCAGGGTTCCCCCTTGGTGTTTTGGACACATGGTTACTATGGCTTTACCACATAACCATGATACTAAAGTCGGGTCAACCCTGAGGGGTACCCGCGCGAGCATATTTGCGAGTGATGTGGAGTCGGATTGACCTGGAAGGTGCCCGCGAGATAACTATGTGGTGTAGCCGGGCATTCTTAGCCCTTGCTGCAAGTCCACGAGATGGGGCAACGGGGTCACATCGATCATGAGTCTCTGCTCGTTATCGCGCATTCCTAATTCACTAACGGTTTGGATATTTGATCCGAGTAGGCCTCTGGCCTTTTTCGCACTAACCACCATGCGGGAATAAGTATGGGCACTCTATGTCGTATGTATCAGCCGAAAGCTCAAAGGACGTCAGCAATGGAGCGGCGCGCGCCGGGTTGGACTGCGTAAGCACCTGCCTTTTTAAGGAGGTAGCTGGGTCTGCTCACCGGCCGCCCACGCAATGTGCATGAGTGCAAAGGGCGATGGGCCCAAGACCCCTGTGTGCTTAGGATGTAGACCGGTGTGCTGGCCTCTCTGTTGAGCCTAGTAGGACTGCGCTGTGTTGTTTGGCCGAGGCCAGTCATGACCTGATGGTTTGTGCGACCGAAGTTGATCGAGCGTTTTGGGTAAGTTGGTGCACCCCTGCGGGGAAGTATTATCTATTCGAATAGCTGGGTCTATGATAACGGTCCTCGGAGTTGTATCCCGATCAATACAACTAGAACTGGATACTGAATGCTGAGGCATGTAGTGGACATGTGGCTCCGAGATTGCTTTCCCGCAGGGAGTCAGGTAAGGATCTCTTGGCGTTATTTCTACAACATGTTTGTTAAATATAAACTGCATGGAGCTGCTTGAAGATGCTAGTCTTTGATAGGCTAGGCTTTCCCCATATCTTTTGGCATTCTGCAGTTCAGTCCACAGATACAACCCATTTCATTGAAACTGATCCATATGTAGTATAGATCCTTTGCTTGCGAGTAGTTTGGATGAGTACTCACGGTTGCTTAGCTTCCTCTTTTTCCTCTTTTCCTTCTTCTCGAACATCAAAACCAGATGGTGGAGCCTAGGATCCAGATGTCGCCTTCGACGACGACTACTACTACTACACCGAGGGTGCCTACTACTACATGGAGGCCGCCGCCGACAAGGAGTAGTTAGGAGGCTCCCAGGCAGGAGGCCTTGCCTTTTCGATCGATGTTGCTTTTGTGCTAGCCTTCTTAAGGCAAACTTGTTTAACTCATGTCTATACTCAGATAATGTTGCTTCTGGTGACTCGTTTGTATTCGAGCCCTTGAGGCCCCTGGCTTGTAATATAAAGCTTGTATTATTTTAATTTGTGTCTAGAGTTGTGTTGTGATATCTTCCCATGAGTCCCTGATCTTGATCATACACATTTGTGTGCATGATTATTGGGTCAAATTGGGGGAATCACACTAACTAAACCAAAGATTTGAAGAAGAAATATGAGGCTATAAGTAATCACGCATATAAGAGATCAAAAGACTCAAATAACTTTCATGGATAAAAACATAGGTTTGATCATAAACTCAAAGTTCATCGGATCCCAACAAATGCACCGCAAAATGAGTTACATCAAATAGATCACCAAGACACCATTGCATAGAGAATAAAGAGAGAGAGAGAGAGAGAGAGAGAGAGAGAGAGGAAGCCATCTAGCTACTAACTACGGACCCGTAGGTCTACAATGAACCACTCACACATCATCGGAGAGGCACCAATGAAGATGATGAACCCCTCTGTGATGGTGTCTCGATTGGACATGTGGTTTCTCGAACTTGCAGCAGATGGAATTGATATTCGTCGACGGTTTCTGGAATATTGGGGTATTTATAGAGCAAAGAGGCGGTGCAGGAGGCCACTGAGGTGGGCATAACCCACTAGGGCGCGCCTGGACCCCCAGGCGTGCCCAAGTGGGTTGTGCCCCCCTTGGGGCACCCCTCTGGTACTTCTTTTGCCCATCTGGTGTCTTCTGGTGCAGAAAAAATCACCAAAAAGTTTCGCTGCGTTTGGACTCCGTTTCATATTGATTTCCCACGAAGTAAAAAGCAAGCAAAAAACAGCAACTGGCCCTAGGCACTATGTCAATAGGTTAGTCCCGAAAAATGATATAAAGTTGCTATAAAATGATTGTAAAACATCCAAGAATGATAATATAATAGCATGGAACAATCAAAAATTATAGATACGTTGGAGACATATCAGCATCCCCAAGCTTAATTCTCGCTCGTCCTCGAGTAGGTAAATGATAAAAACAATTTTTTTGATGTGGACTGCTGCCTAACTTGTTCTTCACATATTCATTTCCTTGTAGCATGGACACTTGAACTTTTATATGATTCAAAGAAACAATCTAGTTTTGACATGAAGATTTCAATACTCAAGCATATCAACAAGCAACCATGTCTTTCAAAATATCAACACTAAAGCAAGTTACCCCTAGCCCATTATGCTCAATCATTGATCCATTCATGAAACACACTCACATATTAGCTACACCCAATGCTCAAGTACGATCATAGTGTCCTTAGTTGGTGCTTTATAAGAGAAGATGGAGACTCAAATAAAAATAAAAATTACATAAATTAAAAGAAAGGCACTTCACAGAGGGAAGTAGCGATTTGTTGAGGTGCCAGAGCTTAAAGCAAAAAAGGTAGATAAAAAACATTTTGGGTGGCATGTTTTTCCTGTCAACAAAAATGATCGAGTAGTTCCCATACTTTCCATGCTAGATATATCATAGGCGGTTCCCAAACAGAAAATGAAGTTTATTCCTTTTTCCACCATACTTTCACATTCCACGGCTAACCGAATCCACGGGTGCCGTCCATACCAACACTTTCCAAGGAATTTATTATTTGACAATATAAAGTAAATTCATTTTTCTTTTCAGGACTGGGCATCCCTAATACATTTGTCGTACTCTCGTGCAATGACAAGTGAATAAACACTCATCTTGAGAATAACACATCTAGCATGGAAAAATATTAGCCATCCCCTACCATTTCATGAGCGGTACGAGTACACAAAAGAGATTTTTTTTTAAATATAGAGATGGCACATACAAATTTGCTTAGAACGGCAAAAGAATACCACATATAGGTAGGTATAGTGGACTCATGTGGAAAAACTGGGTTTAAGGATTTTGGATGCACAAGTAGTGATCATACTTAGTGAAACGAAGGCCAGCAAAAGATTGGGAAGCATCCAACCAAGGAATGAAAAATCTCATAAGCGAGCATTAAGCATAATAACACTGAATAATGTGCCACAAGTAGGATATAATTTAATTGCATAACTATTGACTTTCGTGTTTGCGTAGGGAATTACAAACCTTAACACCAATATTCTTACTAAAGCATAATTACTAATCAACATAACTCATATATTATATCAACATATTGCAAAACTATTACAAGGAATCAATTTTATTTTGTCCAATGATCTTCATGAAAGTTTTTATTATATCCCTCTTGAATATCTATCACTTTGGGACTAATTTCATATGTTGCTTTTGATAGCTCAAACAAATCTAAGTGAAGAACATGAGCATACAAATTTTCTTCTCTCAAAATAATTTAAGTGAAGCAAGAGAGAATTTCTTAAAAAATTACTAACTCTCAAACAAATCTAAGTGAAGCATGAGAGCATTTCTTAAAAAATAATAAAGCACACAGTGTCAAAAAGATATAAGTGAAGAACTAGAGCAATTCCAAAGCTCAAAAAGATTTAAGTGAAGCATAGAGAGCAAATTTAAGAAGTCATAGCATAATTTGGGCTCCCTCAAATAGGTGTGTCCAGCAAGGATATATGACTTAAACAAAAATCAAAACAAGAAAAGACTCATATCATACAAGATGCTCCAAGCAAAACTCATGATATGTGACGAATAAAAATATAGCTCCAAATAAAATACCGACGGTCGTTAGAAAAAAGAGGGGATGCCACTCGAGGCATCCCCAAGCTTAGTTGCTCGCTTCTCTTTTAGATAATAGATTGGGATGCCATGGAGCATCCCCAAGCTTAGCCTCTTCTTACTCCTTATTTCTTCATCCATCGTGATCTCACCCAAAACTTGAAAACTTCAACCACACAAAACTCAAGAAAACCTTCACGAGATCCATTAGTATAACAAAGCAAATCACTACTATAAGTACTGTTGCAAACCCATTTATATTTTATTTCTGCATTATATCTACTGTGTTCCAACTTTGCTATAGCTTATACCCTCCAATACAAACCATATATTCATCAAAATAAGCACACAACGCAAAGAAAACAGAATCTGTCAAAAACAGAACATCTGTAGTAATCAGGGAATTTCATATACTTCTGTAACTCCAAAAATTCTGAAAAAATTAGGACAACATGGGAAATTTTTATATAAATCTTGGGTTCAAAATTCAGAGCAAAATTCCATTGTTGTGATTTATGAAAATTATTTAACTGGGTGCAAAAGTTTATGTTTTTCAACAAGATCAAATTAACTATCATCCACCATGATCCCAAAGGCTTTGCTTGGCACAAACACTAACTAAACAAAAAAACACAATCATAACAAAGGCATAATTGTTCAAACACTCAAGAAAAGAAATAGAAAGACAAAAAAAATAAATTTTATTCATTGGGTTGCCTCCTAACAAGCGCTATCGTTTTATGCCCTTAGCTACGCATTGATAATTTTAATGATGCTCGCATGAAAGACAAGAATTGAAGCACAAAGAGAGCATCATATAGCTTGTCAAAATCACATTTAAGTCTAGCATACTTCCTAGGCAGAGGAATTTTATAAGGAAACAAATCATCATACAATAAACATCTAGCATATGCAAGGAAGGAGAAAGAAACAATAGAAATCTCAACATGAAGAGAAGTAAATTAGTAACATTAAAATTTCTACGACCATATTTTTCTCTCTCATAACAATTACATGTACGATCATAATCAAATTCAACAATATAGCTATCACATAAAATATTCTTTTCATGATCCACATGCATGCAAAGTTTACGCTCTTCCAAATAATGGGATCATCAAATAAAGTCATGACCTCTCCAAGCCCACTTTTATCAAAAATTTCATAAGATTGATCACTCTCCAAATATGTGGGATTATTTTTACATAAAGTTGATGCTCTTCCAAACCCATTTTCAATAATATTGCAAACATTATTATCAATATCAAATTCATCATGAGGCTCAAATAAATTTTCAAGATCATAAGAAGCATTATCACCCCAATCGTGATCATTTCAATAAGTAGTGGACATGTCAAAATTAGCATCCCCAAGCTTGGGCTTTTGCATATTATTAGCACAATTGACATTAATAGAATTTATAATAACATCATCGCAATCATGCTTTTCATCTAAGGAGCTATCATGAATCACTTCATAAATTTCTTCTTTTAACACTTCATGACAATTTTTAGATTCACAAATCTCAAGCAAAACTTCATAAAGATAATCAAGTGCACTCAAATCACTAGCAACTGGTTCAACATAATTAGATCTCTTAAAAAGATTAGTTAGTGGATGAGGATCCATATCAATAGGTTTTTAGCAAGCGAAGATGCAAGCAACTAGAAGACACCACACATGCAAACAAGAGATCTGACAAGAAAAAGGAAAACGAAAAAAGGGCGAATAAAATGGCAAATTTTGTGAAGTGGGGGATATGAAAACAAGAGGCAAATGGAAAATAATGTAAAATGCAAGGAGATGAGATTTGTGATTCAGAACCTGGTATATGTTGATGATGTCTCCCCGGCAACGGCGCCGGAAATTCCTTTTGATGCGGCTTGAACTACGTCGGTATTTCCCCAAAGAGGAAGGGATGATGCAGCACAGCAACGGTAGGTATTTCCCTAAGTGATGAGACCAAGGTTATCGAAGAGAACCACGCAACACTACGTAAACGGTACTTGCACACAAAGAACAATACTTGCAACCCGGCGTGTAAAAGGGGTTGTCAATCCCTTTCGAGTAGCGGCGCGAGAAATTGGCACGTGGACGGGAGAAAGTTGTAATAGATTGATAGATGCAAATAAAAGCAAATAAAATTTAGCAATGTATTTTTGGGTTTTTGATAATACAGATCTGAAAATAAAAGTTGCAAATAAACAGAAAGACAAATAGCAAAATGGATCTGAAAGTATATGATGAGAAAATAGACTCGAGGGTCGTAGATTTCACTAGTGGCTTCTCTCAAGAAAAATAGCATATGGTGGGTAAACAAATTACTGTTGGGCAATTGATAGAACTTCAAATAATCATGATGATATCCAGGCATTGATCATTATATAGGCATCACGTCCAAGATTAGTAGTCCAACTCGTGCATGCATCTACTACTATTACTCCACACATCGACCGCTATCCAGCATGCATCTAGTGTATTAAGTTCATGGAAAAATGGAGTAATGCAATAAGAACAATGACATGATGTAGACAAGATCTATTTATGTAGAAATATAACCCATCTTGTTATCCTTAATGGCAAGGATACATACGTGTCGGTTCCCCTTCTATCACTGGGATCAAGCACCGTAAGATCAAACCCATCACAAAGCACCTCTTCCCATGGCAAAAAAATCGATCTAGTCGGCCTAACTAAAACAAAAATTCAAAGAATAAATGCGAGGCTATAAGTAGTCAGGCATATAAGAGATCAAAGACTCAAATAACTTTCATGGATAAAAACATAGGTCTGATCATAAACTCAAAGTTCATCGGATCCCAACAAACACACCGCAAAAAGAGTTACATCAAATAGAGCTCCAAGAGACCATTGTATTGAGAATCCAAAGAGAGAGAGGAAGCCATCTAGCTACTAACTACGGACCCATAGGTCTACAATGAACTAATCATGCATCATCGGAGAGGCACCAATGAGGATGATGAACCCCTCCTTGATGGTGTCTAGATTGGATCTATGGTTTCTGGAACTTGCGGCGGCTGGAATTGATTTTTGTCGACTCCCCTAGGGTTTCTGGAATATTGGGGTATTTATAGAGCAAAGAGGCGGTACGGGAGGTCACCGAGGTGGGCATCACCCAGCAGGGCGGGCTTGGGCCCTGGGCGTGCTCTGGTGGGTTGTGCCACCATCGGGGCACCCCTCTGGTACTTCTTTGGCCCATCTGGTGTCTTCTGGTCCACAAAAAATCACCAAAAAGTTTTGCTGCGTTGGAACTCCATTTGGTATTGATTTCCTGCGAAGTAAAAAACAAGCAAAAAAATAACAACTGCCCCTAGGCACTATGTGAATAGGTTAGTCCCAAAAAAATGATATAAGTTTGGTATAAAACGATTGTAAAACATCCAAGAATGATAATATATGTCACATCCCTAGCTTCTGGTAATGCACTAGGCTAGTCTCATGTGTGCATCATGTTTAATCTTGGAAGAAACTTGAAATGGGGACTGCCTAAACCCTAGCATCAAAGGAATTCACTAGGTTCAACTAAAATATTCTCAGTGAATCCAAATGGCTTTCAAAAATGTTCATCATTTCTGGAAAATGCTAGAAACAATAACCAGAGATGTTGCACATTTTCCATGACATATTTGGGCTTTGAATTAAATCTTATAGTTTTTGCATTTGGGCATCTAAATGCTATGAAATATTTTAAATGCTCAAATAATCATAAACTGAAATGTTTACTTTTGGGTATATTCCAAACAGTAGTCATGATTAGTTTCATGATTTTTGAAAATGCCCTGACATTTTTAATAAAGCCCTGAAATTACAGAAATAATAGAAAACAGGAAATAATAAAAAGAAAGGAAACTTACCTGGTAAAGCCCACCTAGCCTGGTACTGTAGCAGCCTAGCTGGGCAAAGCCAGCCCAGCCCACCTGGCCCTCCTCTGTCGTCTTCCTCCTCAGGCCAGTAGGCAGGGCGCGTGCCTGATGCACGCGAACCACGCGCCGCGCCACCTCCTGCTTCCTATCGCTACGCTGACGAGCCTACGAGCGCCACGCACACTGATATGTCTCCAACATATCTACTTTTCCAAACACTTTTGCCCTTGTTTTGGACTCTAACTTGCATGATTTGAATGAAACTAACCCGGACTGACGCTATTTTCAGCAGAACTACCATGATGTTGTTTTATGTGTAGAAAAGAAAAGTTCTCGGAATGTCCTGAAAATCCACGGAGGCACTTTTCAGATTTAATAAAAAAATTTGGCGAAAGAATCAAGGTTAGGGGGCCCACAGGCTGTCCACGAGATAGGGGGGCGCCCCCCTAGGGGCGTTCCCTCCTATCTCGTGGGCCCCCCGGACCTCCTCCGACCTCAACTCCAACTCCATATATACCGTCTCGGCGAGAAAAAAATCAAGGAGAAAGTTTCATCGCGTTTCACGACACGGAGCTGCCGCCAAGCCCTAATCTCTCTCGGGAGGGCTCATCTGGAGTCCGTTCGGGGCTCCGGAGAGGGGGATTCGTCGTTGTCGTCATCATCAACCATCCTCCATCACCAATTTCATGATGCTCACCGCCGTGCGTGAGTAACTCCATCGTAGGCTTGCTGGACGGTGATGGGTTGGATGAGATTTACCATGTAATCAAGTTAGTTTTGTTAGGGTTTGATCCCTAGTATCCACTATGTTCTGAGATTGATGTTGCTATGACTTTGCTATGCTTAATGCTTGTCACTAAGGCCCGAGTGCCATGATTTCAGATTTGAACCTATTATGTTTTCATGAATATATGTGTGTTCTTGATCCTATCTTGCAAGTCTATAGTCACCTATTATGTGTTATGATCCGACAACCCCGAAGTGACAATAATCGGGATACTTCTCGGTGATGACCATAGTTTGAGGAGTTCATGTATTCACTATGTGTTAATGCTTTGGTCCGGTTCTCTATTAAAAGGAGGCCTTAATATCCCTTAGTTTCCTCTAGGACCCCGCTGCCACGGGAGGGTAGGACAAAAGATGTCATGCAAGTTCTTTTCCATAAGCACGTGTGACTATTTATGGAATACATGCCTACATTACATTGATGAATTGGAGCTCGTTCTATATCACCCTATGTTATAACTGTTGCATGAGGAATCGCATCCGGCATAATTCTCCATCACTGATCCATTGCCTACGAGCTTTTCACATATTGTTCTCCGCTTATTTACTTTTTCGTTGCTACTGTAACAACTACTACAAAAACCCAAAAACATTTACCTTTTCTGTTGCTACTGTTACCATTACTATCATACCACTTTTGCTACTAAACACTTTGCTGCAGATACTAAGTTATCTAGGTGTGGTTGAATTGACAACTCAACTGCTAATACTCAATAATATTCTTTGTCTCCCCTTGTGTCGAATCAATAAATTTGGGTTGTACTTCACCCTCGAAAGCTGTTGCGATCCCCTACACTTGTGGGTTATCAAGACTAATTTCTGGCGCCGTTGCCGGGGAGCATAGCTCTATTCTTTGAGTCACTTGGGATTTATATCTGTTGATCACTATGAAGAACTTGAAAGACACTAAGACCAAGATGTACCCTCAACTACGAGGGGAGGTAAGGAACTGCCATCTAGCTCTGCACTAGATTCTCCTTCCATTATTAGTAGGCTTGCGACACCTAAACCTGCTACTACTATGAATTCTGATATGTCGCATGTTATTGATGATGCCACTTCTGCTATGCATGATGAAACTACATCTGTGTGTGATACTACTTTGCCATTAGGTGACTTTCTTGATGAACAACTTGCTAGAGTTAGGGGGAATGAAAATATTGAAGATGCTATTGATGATAGTGATGATGAACGTTCCCCCAATGATTATGTATCACCTGTTGTTCCTAAGGGTTACGTTATGAATGAAAAAGCTGCTATGGGAATTCTTGTTTGCAATGATAGATCTGATCTTAAGAAATTATTAGCAAAATGGAAGCAGCAGTCTCTTAATGCTAGAATGAAACCCGATCCTACTTTTGCTACTTCACCTATCTGTGTTACTGATAAGGATTATGAATTCTCTGTTGATCCTGAGATTATTACTTTAGTTGAATCTGATCCTTTTTATGGCCTTGAAACTGAAACTGTTGTGGCACATCTTACCAAGTTGAATGATATAGCCACCCTATTTACTCATGATCAGAAGTCTCCCTATTTATATATCCTTAAGATATTTCCGTTCTCATTAAAGGGTGATGCTAAGACTTGGTATAATTCTCTTGCTCCTGCTTGTGTGCGTAGTCCCCAGGATATGATTTATTACTTCTTTGCTAAATATTTCCCTGCTCATAAGAAACAAGCTGCCTTGCGGGAAATATATAATTTTGTGCAAATCAAAGAAGAGCATCTCTCACAAGCTTGGGGGAGGCTTCTCCGGTTACTTTATGCTTTGCCTAATCATTCTCTTAAGAAAAATGAAATACTTGATATCTTTTATAATGGACTAACCGATGCTTCCAAGGACTACTTGGATAGTTGTGATGGTTGTGTTTTCAGGGAAAGAACAGTCGACGAAGCTAAAATACTATTGAATAATATGTTGACTAATGAAAATAATTGGACTCTTCCCGAGCCAGTTCCTGAAGTAATTCCTGAACCAATTGAGCCAACTCCTGAGCCTATTCCTAAACCAACTCCGAAGAAGAGAGGTGTTTTATTTCTCAGTCCTGAAGATATGCAAGAGGCAAAGAAATCAATGAAAGAAAAAGGTATTAAAGCTGAAGATGTTAAGAATTTACCTCCTATTGAAGAAATACATGGTCTTAATTTACCGCCTGAAGAACCACATTGTCTTGATAACCCGACACAGGTAGTAAAGGTAAATTCTCTCTATAGATATGATAAAGTTGAAATACCCTCTACTAAATTTCATAGCCCATGCTTAGATGAATTTGACGACTTTATGGCTAGACAAGAAAGTTTTAATGCTTATGTTGGTAGAGAGTTAAAGAATAATGCTTTCAAGATAGGACGCGTAGGTGATAATCTGGCTAGAGTTAAACATGAACTTCACCGCGTTAGCAAATATGCTTCTATGGTTGCTACTCAAGCTGAACAAGTACTCAAAGCTCAAAATGATTTGCTTGATGAATTGAATAATAAAAATGACTTTGCTGTTAGAGTGGCTACTAGAATTGGTAGAATGACTTAGGAACCTTTGTATCCTGAAGGCCACCCTAAGAGAATCGAGCAAGATTCTTAGAGAAATAATTTAGAGGCACCTAGTTCTTCTAAAAAGAAGAAGAAGAAAAACGATAGAACCTTGCATGCTTCTAATGAACCTACTATAGACACACCTGAGAATCCCAATGATATTTCTATTTCTGATGCTGAAACACACTCAGGTGATGAACATGAACCTAGTGATAATGTTAATGATAATGTTCAAGTTGACGCTCAACCTAGCAAAGATAATGATGTAGAGATTGAACCTGCTGTTGATCTTGATAACCCACAATCAAAGAATCAACGTTATGATAAGAGAGATTTTATTTCTAGGAAGCACGGTAAAGAAAGAGAACCATGGGTTCAGAAACCCATGCCCTTTCCTCCTAAACCATCCAAGTCAAAGGATGATGAGGATTTTGAGCGCTTTGCTGAAATGATTAGACCTATTTTCTTACGTATGCGCTTAACTGATATGCTTAAAGTAAATCCTTATTCTAAATATATGAAGGATATCATCACAAATAAAATAAAGATACCGGAAGCTGAAATTTCCACCATGCTTGCTGATTACACTTTTAAGGGTGGAATACCAAAGAAACTTGGAGATCCGGGTGTTCCAACTATACCATGCTCCATTAAAAGAAATTATGTTAGAACAGCTTTATGTGATCTTGGAGCCGGTGTTAGTTTTATGCCTTTCTCTTTATATCGTAGACTTGAATTGAATGAGTTGACACCTACTGAAATATCTTTGCAAATGGCTGATAAATCAACTGCTATACGTGTCGGTATTTGTGAGGATGTGCATGTTGTGGTTGCAAATGTCACTATCTTAACGGACTTTGTTATTCTTGATATTCCCGAGGACGATAGTATGTCTATTATCCTTGGTAGACCTTTTCTTAATACTGCAGGGGCTGTTATTGATTGCAACAAAGGCAATGTCACTTTTCATGTTAATGGTAATGAGCATACGGTACACTTTCCATGGAAACAATCTCAAATTCATAGTATCAATTCTATTGAAAAAGTACCAACTATCATTTTTGGAGGTTTTGAATTTTCCTCTCCCTACTGTCAAGAAAAAGTATGATATTCTTATTGTTGGGGATTTTCATATCCCCGTTGAGGTAACTTAGTGTTATTCGAAATTTCTCCGGTTCCGTGTTATTCGGAATGAGTTTGTTAACAAGACTTGATCAACCTTGTTAGTGGATTCATTTTGATGATCACGAGATGGATGAAACTAGAAGGCACAACCTTCTGTACCCTCTTTTTACTTTCTGTTATTTAGAATAAATAAAGCAAAAATAGTATTATCTGTCTGTTTTATGATTTATCCATGCATTAAAAAAATAGTCAAAAAATAAAAGTGCTCCAAATGCCTTGCAAATTTAGTATGATTTTTTCTAGAATATTTGAGGATTTTAGGCACTAAAAACACTACAGGAGGGCCAAGCACCAGGCCACGAGAGAGGAGGGCGCCCCCTGTCTCGTGGGCCCCTAGTGGTTCCCCTCCACTTATGCCAGCACCCATACACTTTCGTGTTTTACGCTACTTTGCCATATTTTCTAGTAGATGCTTGATTGGTCGTGGGAATAGTGGAAATTTGAGCATTCCAGATATTATTATTCTTCAACATGCTTTGCTGGGAGAAAATACTTTTAGTATGGGTGCCATCGTTGCTAAACGGCTAGCCCTGAATCATACGAAAGGCCCCATATTTGGAGGTATCTATACTGCACGTCTTGCTGAATATTTTCAGATACCCATTAGGCACCTTGAGGAGGAGGAGACAAAATTACCTCCTCACATTTTAGATTACAAGAGCATGGTAGCACACAAGTTTATCCTTGACAACGAAGATAAGATGCTCTTGTATAAACTTAGATTTAATAAGAAACACATTGAGATTATTATTTTGCCTGCACCTCTGTTGTTTGATTTACTTGTAGAAAATTTTCTCGTCACACCAGAAGCGGTGAACAACCATCTAGCCAAAGCTTTTACTCCAGAACATGAACCTGAGCCGGAACCTGAGCTGGAGCCTTATCGTGCATCATCTGTCCAGTGGGATCCGGAGATGACCAGCTAGTATTATCCTCATTACACCTCTCATTACACTGGAGAGAGTAGCAGCGGTCCTTGGTTCTAGACCAACTTAGGCCAAAAGCCTAAGCTTGGGGGAGTACGTATTTCTCACCGACTTTACATTCATGTTCACACACTAGTCGTCGGTGCTCATACTCTTTCATTGTATTATCCTTGTTAGTTTAAATTTCCTTTTTCTAGTTTTCTTCTTGTGTGTTTGATAAACCTTAAAAAACAAAGAAATTAGTTAGTTTAATTTCCTTGCTTGCAGTAGAAATTAAAATGAAAACCCAAAAAGATTTCTCGTTCTTCTTTTACTTGTTGGGAGCTTTCCCGTGTAAATAGTTTTATTTTGTTTTCTTTCCTTTGGGGGTCGAGAAGACCATATTGAAAATGCTTAGTGGCTCTCATATGCATGATTGTTTATTTATATTTAGAGCCCATATTACTTGTCTTCTCTCTTGAGTTGAATGCTTGCAGATTCCAGCTTAGTCCAATGCACATGCACTCTTATTATTATACACATCGTTCGGTCGTGCAAGTGAAAGGCAATAATGATGATATATGATGGACTTATTGGGATGAGAAAAGCTGGTATGAACTCGACCTCTCTTGTTTCTCTAAATATGATGATTCATCGTTCCTGAGTCAGCTATTATGAAGTAAACATATTTGCAATGACATTTAGAGATTATAGTTGCTTGTGCCATGCTTGATTAGCTATGAGTTATAATGGTTTACCTTGCGTGCCAACATGCTATTAGAATGATTATGATGTGATATGATGGGATGGTATCCTCCTTTGAATGAATTGAGTGACTCGACTTGGCACATGTTCATGCATGTAGTTGAATCAATTCAACATAGCCTTCATGATATTTATGTTCATGGTGGATTATATCCTACTCATGCTTGGATTCAATCTCTATTTTAAAATCGAGCTCTGGCACCTCTACAAATCCCTGCTTCCCTCTTCGAAGGGCCTATCTATTTACTTTTATGTTGAGTCATCACCCTTCTTATTAAAAGCACCCGCTGGAGAGCACACTGTCATTTGCATTCATTACTATTGGTTTATATTGGGTATGACTTGACTAGATCTCTTTTACCATGAATTACAATGTTTAGTCAGTCCTTGATCTTTAAAGGTGCTCTGCATTTATGTTTTGCGGTCTCAGAAAGGGCTAGCGAGATACCATTTTGTTATATCATGTTATGATTATTTTGAGAAAGTGTTGTCATCCGAGTTTTATTATTATGACTTGCTAGCTGATTATGCTATTGATATGAGTAATTATGAGACCTATGTGTTATTGTGAGTATGGTTAGTTCATAATATTTGCTGAAACTTGAATGTTGGCTTTTCATGTTACAATAACAAGAGCAAACAGAGTTTGTAAAATTTTTTCTTTATCACTTTTAGTTTGTCAACTGAATTGCTTGAGGACAAGCAAAGGTTTAAGCTTGGGGGAGTTGATACGTCTCCAACGTATCTAATTTTCCAAACACTTTTGCCCTTGTTTTGGACTCTAACTTACATCATTTGAATGAAACTAACCCAGACTGACGCTGTTTTCAGCAGAACTACCATGATGTTGTTTTATGTGTAGAAAAGAATAGTTCTCGGAATGTCCTGGAAATCCACGGAGGCACTTTTCAGATTTAATAATATTTTTTGGCGAAAGAATCAAGATCAGGGGGCCCACGGGCTGTCCAAGAGACAGGGGGCGCCCCCCCTAGGGGCGCGCCCTCCTATCTTGTGGGCCCCCCAGACCTCCTCCGACCTCAACTCCAACTCCATATATACCATCTCGGGGAGAGAAAAATCAAGGAGAAAGTTTCATCGCGTTTGACGACATGGAGCCGCCGCCAAGCCCTAATCTCTCTCGGGAGCGCTGATCTAGAGTCCGTTTGGGGCTCCGGAGAGGGGGATTCGTCATTGTCGTCATCATCAACCATCCTCCATCACCAATTTCATGATTCTCACCGCCGTGCGTGAGTAACTCCATCTTAGGCTTGCTGGACGGTGATAGGTTGGATGAGATTTACCATGTAATCAAGTTAGTTTGCTATGAGATTGATGTTTCTATGACTTTGCTATGGTTAATGCTTTTCACTAGGGCCCGAGTGCCATGATTTCAGATCTGAACCTATTATGTTTTCATGAATATATGTGTGTTCTTGATCCTATCTTGCAAGTCTATAGTCGCCTATTATGTGTTATGATCCGACAACCCCGAAGTGACAATAATCGGGATCCTTCTCGGTGATGACTGTAGTTTGAGGAGTTCATGTATTCACTATGTGTTAATGCTTTGGTCCGGTTCTCTATTAAAAGGAGGCCTTAATATCCCTTAGTTTCCACTAGGACCCCGCTGCCACGGGAGGATAGGACAAAAGATGTCATGCAAGTTCTTTTCCATAAGCACGTGTGACTATTTACAGAATACATGCCTACATTACATTGATGAATTGGAGCTCGTTCTATATCACCCTATGTTATAACTATTGCATGAGGAATCGCATCCGGCATAATTATCCATCACTGATCCATTGCCTACGAGCTTTTCACATATTGTTCTCCGGTTATTTACTTTTGCGTTGCTACTGTTACAACTACTACAAAAACCCAAAAACATTTACCTTTTCTGTTGCTACTGTTACCATTACTATCATACCACTTTTGCTACTAAAAACTTTGCTGCAGATACTAACTTATCCAGGTGTGGTTGAATTGACAACTCAACTGCTAATACTCAAGACTATTCTTTGGCTCCCCTTGTGTTGAATCAATAAATTTGGGTTGTACTTCACCCTCGAAAGCTGTTGCGATCCCCTACACTTGTGGGTTATCACACACCCCTGACCCCCCTCTCATTCTCTCTCGACTTCATCCGCCTCCTTTGCTCTCTCTCCCTCTCGCCACCGAATGTGCCGAGCACCGCCGTCGCCATAGTTGTGTCCACAGCCATCCCCGAGCCTCTCCAACGCGCCCCCGAGCTCCGCCGTGATGCCCTCATCCTCTCTGTCGTCTCACGCGATTGGAAGAGCCCCGATGCGTCATCCCCGACCTCTTCTTCATTGTCAGCCACTGAAGGTTGCCAGCATGGATTCACGAGTTCCATACCGTCCCCGGCCTCGCTGTTGCCTCTGCTGGATTCGCCATGAGCCCTTCCCCTCTTCCCCTCTCTCCCCATGCTCATCTGCGTTGTCTGACCATCGTGGTCGTCGGAGCCGATAGCTCCTCGCCGCCGGCCATGTCGCCACCGCGGCTACGGCCCTGCAAGCACGGTTCAAGCTCACCACTGAACTCTTTGCACCCCCACGAGTCAAATGCGCGCACCCGCGGCTCCTGCCATGCCCTGCACCGTCGATTCGTTCGATGTCTGAATGCCGGCCGCCGCGCTTGCCATCGCCGCCGTCGTTCTGGGCCATCTCCGGCGAAGCTGAGAACACCACTTGACGCGCGCGAGCTCCAACTAGTCTTAGATGGGCTCCGCCGTTGTTTTGGTCACTGGAGGGAGATTTCCGAGCCTCGCCGCCATGTCTGGCCTCGCCGGTGTCGAGTCGCCGGGGGTTTGACTTGTTTGACCTGGGTTTTGACTCCCCTGGGTCATTGACATGCGGGCCCCGCCCGGCTAATTAAGTTAGGTTAGTATTAACTAAGCTAGGTTAGTTTAGTTAGACACTGACACTCTGGACCCACTAGTTAGTTTGACCTGGGCCGCCCGTTGACCTGCTAACGTCACTAATACATCATGCTGACGCAGTAAATATTTTCTGGGATTTACAATAAATCAAAAATGATTTATTTATTTCAGAAAATATCCAAAACTTTTAAAACTCATATAAAATCAACTGTCACTCCAAATGAAACAAATTATATATGAAAAATTATCAGAAAAATCGAAAGAATCTATTTATGGCATTTTCATGAAGTTGAGCAACCTAAAGCTATTGTATATGACAATTTGAATTAATGGCATTTGGAATGTCATATATGGAGTTTGAATTTGAATCTTAGATTAAAACCAACTCCATTTAACCTGCTGCTAGTTGCATTAGCTCAAACCACAGCATATTGATATGTCATGATCATGCATCATATTTTGCATTGCATTGATTGTGTTCTTCCTTGTTTGCCGGTGTTTGTCCCCTCTTGATAGACGTGGTTTCGACGATGAGTTCGATGACACCAATGAAGAACTACACTATCTTCAGAAGTGCCATGCAAGAAAAAAACCCTTGTTCATTCCGATACAAACCCACTCTCTCGCTCCTGCTCTCTTTTACTGCATTAGGACAACAACAATTCAATTGTTACATGTTGTGGTAGTTGAACCCCTTTCCTCTGCATGACATGTCATTGCCACAAAAAATAGATGAAAACCACTAGCATGAGTAGGAGTTGTTTGAGCCCTGATGTGCCTACTCATTCATGCTTGTTTGTCATGCCTGCTACTGCTTAGATTTGAGTCAGGTCTAATTCATCGGGGATGAATCGGAGGTGTGTGAACATGTCCTACTATTGAGAGCTAAGTGTGTGAACACGATTTGGTAAAGGTAGCGGTGAGAGGCCATGTAGGAGTACATGGTGGGTTGTCTCATTGCAGCCATCCTCAGGAACTGAGTTCTGTGTTTGTGATCCATGAACAGTTACTACCACGCATTGGAATGCTTAAGTGCCCCTCTCGACTTATTAATCAATCCGATCTCTGTCCAGGAGTTGCAACTAGTTTCTGTTGTTTGTAGGTTGTATTAGTGGTCTACCAAGTGGCACCCGGTACAGGTGGGCTTGGGACAGACTTGGCACCATGGCACAGTGTACCAAGTGTAGATCCATCCGTCGAGGTGGGCTTGGGAACCCTGCACACATCGTTTGGGGTCGTGAGCGACACCCCGGCCGGATCTCCTTGCGGATGGAACCCGAATAGGTGATAAACCTGGACTAGAGACTTGTGTGGTTAGCCAGGTCGTGGCTGACTCCCTCGCCAGGCTTACGCTTGAAGGTTGCCGAGATACATGACGTGTACATGGTGGTAAGTGGCGAGAGCGTGTGTGAAGAAGTACACCCCTGCAGGGTTAACATCATCTATTCGAATAGCCGTGTCCTTGGTAAAGGACTTCTGGGTTGCCTGTACAGTTCATAGATAACTTGAAGTGGATACTCTAAAATACGCAAGATAAGTGTGAGTGCTATGGATGGCATTCTCGTATGTAGACGAGAGCGGGTCCATAGTAGTGTATTGTTATGGTGAATATGTGGACTCGTGTGCGCCACCTCAAAAGAGTTACTTGCAGTCATAGTTCAGGATAGCCATCGAGTCAAAGCTGGTTTGCTGCAGTTAAACCCCACTATCCCCTTTGTTGATAATGATGCATATGTAGCTAGTTCTAATGTAAGTCTTGTTGGGTACATTTGTACTCACGTTTGCCTATTTTATGTTATGCAGAGAGACTTTAGTCTCACTAGTAGTTCTGCATGGACTTCGACGTTTAGCTTGTTACCTCAGCTACGATCTTGTGCCCTCAGCAGGATCTTGTAGATAGTCAGGCTTCTCAGCCTTTTTCATTTGTAGATGTCAGTACTCAGACATGTTAAGCTTCCGCTTGTGCTTTGACTTGTATGCTCTGAATGTTGGGTCATGAGACCCATGTTTGTAATATCTCTCTCCTCGAAGCCTAATGAATAAATGCTTGAGTTGTAGAGTCATGTTGTGATGCCATATTGTATTTGCACATATCGAGCATATTGTGTGTATGTTACTGAAATGCTTGGTATGTGTGGGATCTGACTATCTAGTTGTTTATCCTTGGTAGCCTCTCTTACCGGGAAATGCCTCCTAGTGCTTCCACTGAGCCCTGGTAGCTTGCTACGGCTCCGGAACACTTAGGTTGGCCGGCATGTGTCCTTCTTCGTTCCAGTGTTTGTCCCTTTGAGGAAATGTCACGCGGTGTCTACCGGAGTCCTGTTAGCCAGCTACAGCCCGGTCTACCGTAGTCCTGCTAGCCCAGTTGCTACAGCCCGGATTCACTCACTAATGACCGACACGTTCATTGCGGGTTCATGTATGCCTGTCCCTGTAAGTTAGTGCCACTTTGGGTTCACGACTAGCCATGTCAGCCCGGGTTCTTTGTCATATGGATGCTAGCGACACTATCATATACATGTGCGAAAAGGCGCAAACGGTCCCGGGCCTGGTAAGGCGACACCCGTGGGAATACCGTGCGTGAGGCCACAAAGTGATATGTGGTGTTACATGCTAGATTAGTGTGGCATAGGATCGGGGTCCTGACAACTTTGGTATCAGAGCCTGACTGCCTGTAGGATTACCAAGCCAAACTGGTCGAAGTTGAGTCTAGAAATTCTTAGTTATATAAGGGAATTGATTGTGGGATGGAACGTAAGGCTCTTTTTACTCCTTGTACCTTTATGCCCTTCTGATCTGAGTCATCTTATCTTTCCTACAGGGTTAAGGAACTAGGCTTTCTCTTCTTTCTATCAGGATCACGTGTTACTAACCCGTAGACTTATAGGAGTGATGGATTCAAGCTTCAGTTCACTCCCTACTACTTTCGTGTGTTCATAGCTCGCCTCAAAACCTTGATATTGTGATGATGAGTGGCTATGCCACCATTTTTCAGGATGTCTTAAATCCTTTAGAGCATTTACAGCCGTTATGCTGTCCAAGTCGTCCTAGGTTTCTAAATAATCTGATGCATTTGCAAACCCCTTCCTACCATTCTGAAGTTCCTTTGGGCCAGTTTAACCACACTAACCGGTGAGTTGAGGTACTCGGTTGCCTTGACATATATGTTGGAGCTATTATTATGACCCTAGGTGTCTTAGGGAATCACATAGTAATCTAGCCATGCTTTGTGTTCCCAGTGTGATGATTCTGGCCATCATTCTCGAAAGCATCCCACGATGCCATTTAGTTTTCGAACCAAGATTCATCCTACTTACTTCATGTTGATAGTGTTTGCTAGTTCCTTTAGGATATTAGCAACCTTTACATTAGTCCTTGAGGTTCGTGGTATTTCCTTCCTCCAAATGCTATGAACCACTTATGGCAGAAGATTGTTGGATCAAAAGATCACAACAGGAGTGCTCTCGATAAGTTCTCCATTCTTTAATATGACTCTGCCAGCTCAAACTTTCTGCATGGGTTATCCGGTAGAAATATGTTGAACTCATTCGATATGCCAGTCCATGCATCCACAACTCAGAAAATCATATGTTCTTCTGAGTCGTCCCTCCTTAGTTGTTTTCTGGCCTTCGTCTATCAATTGATAGTCAAGAGTATGCGTGCATTCGTTCATCGATGCCTATTACTCTTGTGGTCCGTCCAGCCATTCTATCACGGAATGATTAGGAGAAACAAACTCCAGTACCTCTTCCATATCCAGGATTGGGTCAAAGTAGTTGTATTCCGCAGATCAAAATGCCAATCCAGCTTTTGTTCTGTTCTACCCTGAAGTATTGCCATCTTTATATCAAGAATGTCATGGGAATTGCACACGATCATATGAACTCTTGATACAGTGATACTCTCTCCATCATTACTCATTTCTCGATTCCCGTGTTGTCGCAACCAGAATGCCAACAAGTGAATCATGATGTGTGAAATCTATACCCCTAGCATGGTAGTTAAATGGACAATAACCTCATTCTAGCGTGTTGGTTATTGAATCATCACCATAAGGTTTATTATGCTACCTAGTCCCTATTTCTGGTGCACTCTTCGGTCGGTGAGTTAGGATTTTGTCAATCCCTCGCTCATTTGATCATATCATTTTGCCCTGAAAAGCAAGATTGTTCTCGAGCTTAGTAACATATCGGTGGTTCATGATTTCCTGAATATCTTCTCAGAAGTATCACCAGGTCGTCACCTGGCCGCTATGTTGAGTTCGTGATCAAATTGGTTTATCCCTGTAAACCACCCTTTCTCTAAGAATCTGTGTCGGATACTCTAAGCTAGTTGGTTAAGCTAAACAACAACTTGGAGAGTTGGAAGATAAAAGCTTGTCCGACTCAGTTCATTCCAAAGGGATATCCTTGTGAGTGTGTGCTAGAGAAAGATGATATCTTCATTGATTGATCCTCATGGTCAATTGCTGGATCTATTGTCTTGTCAAAACTTGATTTGAGTGTGGGCTATCATCGAATCAAAATCAGCACCAATGATGTTCGTAATGTTGTCTTACTTGTGGTTGATCCCTCGAGCATGCACCATTACATCTTTTGGTTTGACCAACGCTATCACCTTGTTCACATAATGGTGGAATTCTAGTGATATGGAAATTCCGATGAGTTGTTGTTGAGCCCATCAGCAGCATTTTATCTCCTTCATAATTCATGATGAACATCAGGTTAGTGTTGGAAACTTGTGTAAGCATTTTCTTCGTGTTCCATTCATGAAGAATATGCTTGGATGAAAGGAGTGACTTCCTCTAATTCATGTGCACCTAGTGTAAGTTGCCGCCATGAATTTGAGAAAGGTTTGTTTTGTTTCCTCTGGAATCGTCCCAAGTCAGTCATGCATGTGCAAAGTATATTGTGGTTTGGTAGATTAATTACTTGCACTCCATATGTATTCCGTAGCACACCAAGCCACTGATTGGCTTGATCAGGGATAAGAAGTGCCTTCTTAAGAGCTAACCCTGGCTTAATCAAGGACTTTGTTATCCACAATGATGATTCCCCACCTGAACTCAGTAGTGTTTTATTATAAGACTACTATGTGGTCATGCTTGTCTGGGACAGTGTGTTCACATGTGTGTAGCAGAACCAGCTCATGTTTTGGAGCTTGCTATCGTAGTTCATTCCCCGAGAATCCCGCAACGCCACCTCGTCGATTTATGTTGCAAACTTTCATTTTCCTTTGTAGACTTGATGAGTCTAGAATATCCTGACACCAACCAGATCTGAATCTTAGGCAGATATGATGGTTGGAACGTTTCCCAAGAACTATAATACTGGTCTCTCTATAACCCGATAAAGTGGATGTCATGGCCAACACACCCAGCCGGAAGATCTATTATTGTAGTATCTTGATTGAGGAAGTTGGCCACCTCCCCATAGGGATTTCGTAGGATTTACTCCCTAATTGTTCCTTATGGATTTTATTGCTCCCGAAGTCTGACCTTTTACTTGATGTTCTAGTTACCAAACCATTTCCATGAATGGGATACGCTAGCACATCAAGGAGAACATTAGAAGCGGAGTGCTAAATGTCTCTCGGTCGATCATCCGGATTTTGATCCCTTGGCCTCGCTAAGGTGAAATCTGAGAAGGTGTTATCTTCCTTTGCATATGCATCCTCCATCACCATTCATCATGGTAGTATGTTGTGTTGCCAGGATCCCTGATATGGATATCGGTAAAACCCTGATGAACATGGAAATGCTCAAGTTCTTGAGAGCACGCACAAGCACTAGGTGTTATCACCGGCACTAACTGGGATTACTCTCAGCTTCCTTGGTTATGCTACAACCTTTCAAACAGTGGACTCACTCTCTATTGTTGGGTTTCTCCCCGGTTACCAGAATCATTTCCATCATTTGCATTTTGTTCCCAGTTTGCACCGCCAATGTGCCATTCTCCCATGGGCCCCATCCATCTCCGATGATAGGCAAAATCATCCACTGTGTTTTCTTCAACAAGGTAATCCACATCATCCATACTAGTCCGGGTATGTCATTCATCCGGACTCCTTCAAATGATCGATTGTGGTTTGCCTTAAGCTGTTATAAAGTGCTTTAATGATCTTTGGATCAAAGGTAATTCTTTTTGTCACTTAAGGGATGACTCTACGAGTCACCTCCTCTAAGATGTCTCATTATGGTATTATAGCAATCCAACTCCTCGCTACGTTGACAACTGTTCACCACCTTTTCAAGTGTGAAATTATTGTCTACCTGGTGAACCTTCTTCATCTATTCCACTCCATTCCTCTAGATGTGTGCTTCGCGTCTCATCTTGAGAGATGTTGCTATGACTCACCCCATGAGTTGATCCTAAGTTGTTTGATATTCGAGAAGAACGATTCTTTCAGAGTCTTCCCTTTCCTCTCGCTGTCATGTTAGTGGAGTTCTTAGAATAAGACTTCGAGACAATGATGGTGATTGAATCAACGTTCTTATGAAGTGCACCCTGGATCGAGAAGATTGTATTAGTTTGCGTTCCCCCTTCATCTTACCCTACGCTTGAATCTCGAGACGAGATTCTTGCTTAGTGGGGGTGAGTTGGCACATCCCTAGCTTCTGGTAATGCACTAGGCTAGTCTCATGTGTGCATCATGTTTAATCTTGAAAGAAACTTGAAATGGGGACTGCCTAAACCCAAGCATCAAAGGAATTCACTAGGTTCAACTAAAATATTCTCAGTGAATCCAAATGGCTTTCAAAAATGTTCATCATTTTTGGAAAATGCTAGAAACAATAACCAGAGCTGTTGCACATTTTTCCATGACATATTTGGGCTCTGAATTAAATCTTATAGTATTTGCATTTGGGCATTTAAATGCTATTAAATATTTTAAATGCTCAAATAATCATAAACTGAAATGTTTATTGTTGGATATATTCCAAACAGTAGTCATGATTAGTTTCATGATTTTTGAAAATGCCCTAACATTTTTAATAAAGCCCTGAAGTTACAGAAATAATAGAAAACAGGAAATAATAAAAAGAAAGGAAACTTACCTGGTAAAGCCCACCTGGCCTGGTACTGTAGCAGCCCAGCTGGGCAAAACCAGCCGAGCCCACCTGGCCCTCCCCTGTCATCTTCCTCCTCAGGCCAGTAGGCAGAGCGCATGCCTGATGCACGCGACCACACGCCGCGCCACCTCCTGCTTCCTGCCGCTACCTCGATGCGCCTACGAGCGACACGCACACCCCTGACCCCCCCTCTCATTCTCTCTCGAGCTCATCCGCCTCCTCTACTCTCTCTCCCTCTCGCCACTGAACGTGCCGAGCGCCACCGTCGCCATAGTCGTGTCCACAGCCATCCCCGAGCCTCTCCAACGCGCCCCCCGAGCTCCGACGTGACACCCTCGTCCTCTCCATCGTCTCACGTGACCGGAAGAGCCCCGATGCGTCGTCCCCGACCTCTTCTTCATCGTCGGCCACTAAAGGTCGCCGGCGTGGATTCGGGAGTTCCAAACCATCCGCGGCCTCGCCGTTGCCTCTGCTGGATTCACCGTGAGCCCTTTCCCTCTTCCCCTCTCTCCCCACCCTCGTCCGCATCGTGTAACCACCGTGGCCATCGGAGCCGATAGCTCCTCGCTGTCGGCCATGTCGCCACCGCGGCTACGGCCCTGCAAGCACGCGTTCAAGCTCACCACTAAACTCACTGCAGTCTAATGCGCCCACCCGCGGCTCCTGCGATGCCCTGTACCTTCGATTTGTTCGATGCCCGAACACCGGCCGCCGCGCTTTCCGTCGCCGCCGTCGTTCCGAGGCATCTCCGGGGAAGCTAAGAACACCACACGACACGCGCGAGCTCCAGCTACTCGTGCATGGCCTCCGCCGTTGTTTTGGTCGCCGGAGGGAGATTTCTGAGCCTCGCCGGCGTCGAGTGGCCGGGGGGTTTGACTTGTTTGACCTGGGTTTTGACTCCCCTGGGTCATTGACATGCGGGCACTGCCCGGCTAATTAAGTTAGGTTAGTATTAACTAATCTAGGTTAGTTTAGTTAGACACTGACACTCAGGACCCACTGGTTAGTTTGACCTGGGCCGCCCGTTGACCTGCTGACGTCACTAATATGTCATGCTGACGCAGTAAATATGTTCTGGGATTTAAAATAAATCAAAAATGAATTATTTATTTCAGAAAATATCCAAAACTTTTAAAAATCATATAAAATCAACCGTCACTCCAAATGAAACACATTATATATGAAAAATTATCAGAAAAATCCAAAGAATCTGTTTATGGCATTTTCATGCATGTTTGAGCAACCTAAAGCTACTGTATAAGACAATTTTAATTAATGGCATTTGGAATGTCATATAAGGAGTTTGAATTTGAATCTAAACCAACTCCATTTAACCTGCTATTAGTTGCATTAGCTCAAACCACAGCATATTGACATGTCATGATCATGCATCATATTGTGCATTGCATTGATTGTGTTCTTCCTTGTTTGCCGGTGTTTGTCCCCTCTCGATAGAGGTGGTTTCGACGATGAGTTCGATGACACCAATGAAGAACTATACTATCTTCAGAAGTGCCAGGCAAGCAAAACCCCCTTGTTCATTCGAGATACCAGGTAATACTCGAAGGTAGAATATGATAGAAGTAGAACCGGGTCATAGACCTATGACGGTAGATACTTCAACTTTACCAAAAATAGACGACGCACTGGAATGAATTCCCATTAGATATATTAGATCAGGATAGCATGGTCGGAACCATAACTGTAACGAATCAATTCAAGAATACCGAAAGAATCATACAGCTGGATAATCATTTTGCAAGAAGCTTCCGAGATGGTCTACATCATTTTCATGGGCATGAACACAAAGTTCAAGGTCGACTCACACTTCTTTAATGCATATCTCTCCCTTTGATAAAACTGTAGTCTTGGAATTTTATCTGGTAGAACACCGGAAGAGTATGACTTGTGAAAACTTGCGGGTTCTCACGGATTAGGGGAAGGCATAGGTTCAACCCATCGGGCATTCTTAGTAACATATACCACAAGTTTCAAAAGTAAATTCACAAGCTCTAAAGCAGAGCATGGTTGGCCAAGCAGAGGATACAATTTACCAGAGGCATTATGTATCAGGGGAAGGACTCACAAGGTGATTGAATATGAAGGACACTGTCGGATAACAATCCAACAATGGATCAGGCAATCCACAACGGAGCTGATGTGAGTATCGATACTCACTCAGAGGAAGAAAGAATGCAGAGGCATCAGACTCAAGAATCATCTGATTAGTCTGATGCTTAAATAGAAAGAAATTATGGTTTCCAAAACGAAGGATGAGAAGCAGACGATCTGATCAAGGATGGATAAGTTGAAAACACTTGTTGGGCAATCAATAAAGGTTTGAATTGGCGAAAACCAACTCATGTTCGGAATAACGCCTGAGCCAAAAAGATAATTTTAAAAAGGATAACCTGGTGACTGCGTGCGTACGCACACATTGAATCAATAGGATCAAAATGACTAAGACAATGGATGTTAACGAGGACTACTAGTCATATGGAATCCACCATAATGCAAGCAGGCAAGAGTTTCAAGAGTAACAGGCTCCAAAGGATTTTCAAAAGATGAAAAAGTATTCCGAAGAAATTTATGACACATGGATCAACTAAAGATGATCGGATACTCGGTAAGTGCGAGAAATTAGTCCGTAGGGTGTATTCATGTGGTAAGAACTTCAAGGCAGTAAGCTCTAAGGATTCTCGGAGCAACGGAGAGCAGTTCGGGGCATCTTGTAATAACAAGATCAATGGGATTGAATGTAAGAATGGAAGGTGTATACAGTTATCCATAAGGATATATCAGAGGTAGGTATTTTGTAAGGGCGGTGGGCACAAGTGTCTCGGGAGAACATCGTAGAGTACCTTCGAAATCTTCTGGTGCACTAAGAAATCATCCGGAGCGAAGGCTCTCCGGGAGGAAGTAATAACGAGAACCTAGAGTTTAGAGTTAGTAAAATCATTTAATCCGAATAGAAGAGAGATCAGAGTCCCAGAGTATAGACGAGGAGTAAAAGATCCTAGTACCACCCAATGGCAACGTGGGCCCGTAAGCCACACAGTCATGTTAGTAAAAGTTTAGCAATGACTCGGCCAAGGAGTTGGAAGGGGGATTCCTACAGGCAGTCGGCTCTGATACCAACTTGTGACGCCCCCGATTCAATCGTACACTAATCATGCACACAAATGTGTACGATCAAGATCAGGGACTCACAAGAAGATATGACAAGACAACTCTAAAAGTAAAATAAGTCATACAAGAATCATATTAGAAGCCTGGGGCCTCGAGGGCTCGAATACAAGTGCTCAAACATAAATGAGTCAGTGGAAGCAACAATATATAGGATGGCTAGCACAAACTGGGATACAGATCGAAAGAGGCGCATGACTCCTACCTGGGATCCTCCTAAACTACCCCTCGTCGCTGTCAGCGACCTGCACGTAGTAGTAGGCATCTCAAGTGTAGTAGGAGTCGTCGTCGATGGTGGCGTCTGGCTCTTGGGCTCCAACATCTGGTTGCGGCATCCGAGAAGAAGAGGAAAAGGGGGAAAAGAGGGAGCAAAGCAATCGTGAGTATTCATCCAAAGTAATCGCAAGCAAAGATCTACACTACATAGGCATGAGTATATGTGTAAAGAGGCAATATCAATGGACTGAACTGCAGAATGCCAGAATAAGAGGGGGATAGCTAGTCCCGTCGAAGACTATGCTTCTTGCAGCCTCCATCTTGCAGCATGTAGAAGAGAGTAGATTGAAGTTCTCCAAGTAGCATCGCATAGTATAATCCTACTCAGTGATCCTCCCCTCGTTGCAGCCCTGCCTAGGCACAATAGAGAGGTCAGGACGCCGGTCTAAATCCTCTGCACGCAGGGGTATGGGCCCATCGCCCATTGCACACATGCACGTTGTGAGGGCGTCCAGTGAGCAGACCTAGCCTCCCTTATACAAGGGCAGGCGTTCCAGTCCAACCCGGCGCGCGCCGCTCAGTCGCTGACGTCAAGAAGGCTTCGGCTGATACCACGACGTCTAGTGCCTATAACTGTTCCCGCGTAGTTGGTTAGTGCGTATAGGCCAGTGGCCAGACTCAGATCAAATACCAAGATCTCGTTAAGCGTGTTATTTTGAAGTAACTACGGATGCCGACAAAGGCCAGGCCCACCTCTTGCCTAGGTGGTCTCAACCTGCCATGTCTCTCCGCCACAAAGTAACAGTTGGGGGCCGTCGGGAACCCAGGCCCACCTCTACCAGGATGGAGCCACCTATCCTTCCAGCCCCCACATCAGAATCACTTGCAAGTACTCTACGAGCCGACCCAACTTTAGTCACCATCTGTATAGTATGTACGTTTAGAATATACCCGTAATCACCTCCCGAGTGATCACGGACCGATAGTATAGCAAGGCAGACGGACAAAATGTAGGGCCAAAGATGATAAACTCGCATCCTATACTAAGCATTTAGGATTGCAGGTAAGGTATCAACAACTGTAGCAACAATGAGAGGCCATGCAACAGAATAGGGTTAACCAAAATAGTAACATGCTACACTACTCTAATGCAAGCAGTAGAGGGAAGAATAGGCGATATCTGGTGATCAAGGGGGGGGCTTGCCTGGTTGCTCTGGCAAGTAGGGGTCGTCATCTCCATAGTCGAACGGGGCAGCAACAATGTCGGGCTCGTAGTCTACTGGAGAGAAGAGGGGGAAGAAACAATAAGTATAATGCAAACATAAGCATGACGATGCAAGACATGACAGCGAGTGGTGCTAGGTGTGCCCTAATGCGGCAGTAGGTGGTACCGGCGAAGGAGGGAATCATCCGGGAAAGTATCCCCGGTGTTTCGCGTTTTTGGATAGATGAACCAGAGAGGAAAAGTTGCGTGTTCGCTATGCTAGGGATGTGTGGCGGACAAATAGGCTACGTATCCGAATTCGTCACATCGTTCTGAGCAACTTTCATGTACAAAGTATTTTCATCTGAGCTACGGTTTAACTTATATTAATTTTCAAAGTTTTAACTCATTTTTGGAATTAACAGAATTAATTTAATTCAAAATTCAATTTATGACGTCAGCATGATGTCAACGGTCAACTCTGACCGTTGACCTGGTCAGCCTGACACGTGGGTCCCACCTGTTAGTGACTGTTTAGTTAATTAACAGTAGTTAATTAGGTTAATTAGTTATTAGGTCAATTAAACACAATTTGTTAAGTTAATTAATTAATTAATATTTTTACTTAATATTCTTTCTCTATTCTTTTTCTAAAAAAGGGGGTTGGCGGCCCCACTGGGCAGTGGCCCAAAGACTAAGCCACAGGGGCAGTTAGCGGGCACCGGGCAGTGGGCGCGAGCGCCCGAGTGGGTGAACCCGGGCGCTGCTGGGCGAGGCCGTGGCCTCGACGAGGCTCGCCGTCTGGCAGCAGCAAGTGAATGCGGACGCAGGGGAGGTGCGGTGAGCAGGACAGCAGGCGGTGGCCGGGGGGCGCGGGATTGGGCGCGGCCAGTGGGCAGAGGCGGGGTGGGAAGGACGGCGCGGGCGAGGGCGGCGCGGTCGAGCGAAGCCGGCGTGGGTCAGCGTGTGGGACAACGGGTACCGGTGGCTGCGGAGAGGCGCAACATGGGGCAGCAGCGGCAGCAGAGGAGGC
>NC_041393.1:96318623-96333839 GCF_002162155.2 Triticum dicoccoides
GGCGTGGGCGATGGGGTTCCCCTGGCGGCGGCGTCGCGGTTGAACCCCGCCCCGATCCAGATGGGATCGAGAGTTGGTGGGGGAGAGTGGGAGGCGATGTGGGGAGAGTGCAGGTGGATGGGGTTAGGGTTACGGGGCCAGGGGTTAAAGGGAGTGGGGGTCGGCTGGCTGGGCCTTGTGTTGGCCCAGTTGGGCCAATACGGCCCAGCAAGGGGGGGGTTGTCACGGGGGGTCTCTCTTTATTTTATTTTATTTTATTTTGTTCTGTTTTGTATTTTCCTTTTACTGTTTTATTTTATTTCTTTAATAGTTTATAGTTTTATAATAAGTTAAAGTCCATACCTAAAATAGAGTTGTAAAAGGTTTAGTGACTAAACAAAGTAGTTTAATATTTATTCATCATTTAGTAGCATTTATATAATTTTTTGCTACTGTTTTATTAATCTAATAGTATTTAAATATTTAATAAAAGTATGGTTTCTCCACCATAATTATTTACGCATTATTTGGCACAATCCGATCATTTTAGTTTTATTGTTTGAAAACTTTTTTTTTAGATCAGACAGTGGGAGAGGCTCCCACTGTTTTTGTATTACTCAAAAAGAGAATACAATGTACATGGTGTATTTACATGGTGCTTATCCTCCACTTTTGGAGGGATTAACAGCTACTTTCTTATGATGGAGAAGTCAAGGTGGTTCTAAGATTTGTACAAAGGTGAGAATAAAGTCTCTCATATTAGCCTTAGTTCTATGCTGGAGGAGGCTAAAATCATGGTTAAAATGCTCAAGCCAACACAGCAAAGTTGGGGTGATGCTTCTGAAGTGCTTGTTATTCCTCTCTTTCCAGATACTCCAAGCTGCCTATAGGAATACTTCCATGAACATGGGCTTGTTCCAATTATTTGCTGCTAGACTAATCCATTGAAGTATGGATCCAGAGTGTGGCCAAGTGATTCCAAGGATGGACCAACATTGTTGACTGAAAGGGCACTGGAAGACCATGTGCTCCACGTTCTCTTCAATTTGTTGGTCACATAAAAGACAGTTGTAGTCATCTCCAATGTTATAGCGCCTCCTCTTGAGCATGTTTCGTGTGTTTAGGCGGTTAGAGAGCAGTAGCCACCCAAACACTTTGATTTTCAACATCATCTTCGCTGCCCATAGCCAATGGTACGATTGGTGTGCGTGCACCTCCCTAAAGTAGAACTTGTAATATCTGTTTGCTTTGTATTCCATCGATCCCCAGCAGTATGTCCAGGTGTCATGGGGGGTCGGGTCTGCATTGTTGCCAACCTGGATCACATTTTGTTGCAGCTCACGGACTTCTTGCAGTGCTTGAACTGAGAGCGGTAGGTGAAATGTTTCATGCAGTGACGTGGATCCCAAGAAAGCTTGAACTGATATATCCTCACTTTTGCGTAGGAGAATGCGCATGGATACGTTTCATCCAGTGTGGCGTCCAACCACAGGTCTTTCCACAAGAGTACCGTGGCACCATCATGTACAATTTCTTTTGATATACCTTTGTAAATCGGGGCGAGCTTGAGAACATCCCTCCACCAGAAAGATCCGCACGGTTTCATGGCATGGGGGGTCTTGTTTGTGTAATAGGTCGACCATATGAGCTCAACCCATGGCACATTGTGTCTCTTATAGAATTTATGTAGGTACTTGAGGAGCAGAGCTTCACTTTGTATACGCAGATTTATTATACCAAGTCCACCGCACTGCTTTGGCCGGCACACCATGCTCCAGGCCGCAAGCGAGTTACATTTGTCCCCTTGTTATGTCTTCTTTGTCACAGACATTTCCTTCTTAGTTTGTCGAGCAGTTCTAGGATCTTTGGTGGCAGTTTGAGAGTGCGTAGAGCAAATATAGCAAGGGACGTGATCATTGTATTGAGTGAGAGTTTGGTCCCATAAGACATCAAGGCAAGTGTGCTTGACATTCGTCTTTCCATCGTGCAAACTAGCGGCATGAGATCTTGAACCGAGGGCTTGCTTGTCCCAAGCGGCAGCCCTAGGTAAGTGAATGGCATGGATCCAACATTGCAGCCAAAGATAGTGGAGAGCTCATTGTAGCAGCTGGCGTCATAGTTGATTGAGATTAGTGTGGACTTGTGGAAATTTATCTTCAGCCTGATGGAGACAGCATAGTCAGAAAGAATGTCTTTAATCGTTCTGGCTTTCTCAGGACAGGAGGGAAGAATGATGATCGTGTCGTCCGCGTATTGGATCACAGGGTAATCATTTTGATTCTGTCGTGGGAACGGTAGATGGATTCTTCTTTGTCTGAATGCATCATTGATGGCAGCTTGTAAGAGGTCAGCCGCAAGCACAAAAATCAATGGAGAGAAGGGGTCTCCTTGGAGAACCCCACATTTATAGAGAAATTGCCTGCCTGAGACACCATTTAAAAGCACCACTAACTTTCCTGGGGAGAAGATGCATTTAACCTAGCGAAGCCACCTATCATCAAAGCCCATGTGTTCCATAATCGTAAGCATTGCATCATGTTCAATTGTATCAAATGCTTTGGCAAAATCCAGTTTTAGAAGGATGATCTTTTCCTTGGAGGCTTGGCACTGATGGATATACTCAAACGCCCAAGCCAAACAGCCCTGTATTGATCGGCCTTTTAGGAAGCCATATTGATTTCGATGGACAATTTTAAGTATAAGTTTTTGGAGTCTGTTTGCAAGTAGCTTGGTGAGAATCTTGAGACAATAGTTGAGCAAAGTGATGGCTCTAAAATCAGAGACTGTCTCTAGGGATCGAACTTTAGGAATGAGTGTAATAAACCCCTCATTAGTACTCTCAAGATTGAGTTCCCCCTTATAGAAGTGCTTGCACAGCTCGTAAAAGTCATCCTTAATAATATGCCAGCATTTTTTGATGAAGATACTAGAGAATCCATCTGGACCTGGTGCACGATCGGCCGACATTTCCTTGATGATAACATCAATCTCCTCCTTGGTGAAGGGAACAGTAAGTTGATCCAGTCCCTCCAATTTTCTGATGATGTTTTGCAGGTTAAATTTCATTTGGAACTCTCCTGACTTGCCTAATCTCTCTTTAAAAGTTTGGTATATGACAACCTCCTTGCCTGCGTGATCTTCTACCACTGTACCATCTGAAATTTTAAGTGTTGGTATTGTGTTCCACCTGTATCTCTCAGAGGCCAAAGCTTTCAGAAATTTAGGGTCTTCATCACCAAATTTGACCCAATGAATAGTGCATCTCTTCTACCAATATTGTCATTGGTAGCTCAATAGTCGTAGAAGGTGTTTCTTCAGAATTTTCCTGAAGTTTTGCTCTGGAGTGGTAATGGTTCTAAGGTTTTCAAGAGCATCAAGGTTGGTCAGCGCAAGGTTCGAGTTGTCAATTGCCACTGACAGTTTAGAGATTCTTTTGCTCCAATGTTTTAATTCATATCGTAGGGCCTCGAACTTTCTGGCTAGAAGAGTAGCATCATTTGTGTTATTCTTGAAAGTTCGTGACCAGACAGATTGCACCAATTCAAAAAATCCAGGATGTTCTGTCCAATATGATTCAAACCTGAATATTTTACTGCGAGGAATGGAGGTCTCAATTTTGACAACACACGGGATATGATCTGAAATTGGTTTTCCCAAGGGCATGACTATAGTTGGGTAAGAAGATGTCTAGTTGGTTGACGTAAGGAACCAGTCCAATTGCTCTAGGAGTGGGTCAATCTGCATGTTGCTCCATGTGTAGGCCCGGCCTTTGATTGGCAATTCAATTAATTGTTGAGAGTGTATGATGTCATTGAAAGCAATCATGTCATTCGGATTACCGCCAGGTTTGTTTCTGTTGTCGGGGCCTCGGATGTAATTAAAATCTCCCAGTAAAAGCCAATCTTCATTAGGTGGTATATTAAGATTATGAAGCCACTCGGTGTAAGTCACTCGGGATTCACCTTGACCTGGGCCGTAAATATTTACTAGTGTCCATTCTTGGGTGGACTGTGTGGAACGAAACTTAATGGCCAATGCAAAATCTTCCTCCATGATCATAGTGCCAGTAAAGATGGCGCTATTCCAAACTGTGATGATGCCTCCCGATGCGCCATTAGAAGGGATGTAAGCAAATTTGTCAAATCTCTTCGGGCAGCAAGACTTAATGAACATATTATCAATGGTAGGTTTTTTGGTTTCTTGCGGACAAATTACAGCACAACCACTGGAAGAGATAGCATTAGATAGAGACAAAAGCTTAGGTTCAGAGTTTAAGCCACGTACATTCCAACATAAAATATTCCAGTTCAACATAAATGACATGAAGAGTTGTAGAAAAATATGAAAGCAGTGGTGTAAGCGCTTTCTGAAACTTCAAGCTTGGGACGGACCGTTCTCAGGTTCCACCATTAGAGCTTCATCAGTGACTTCTTCTAGCGGAATGGCACACTTGGTGACTCCAATGTGCTGCAGCACCTGAACGGGAGTGGGTGGAGGAATGTAGTCCCCCTGTTTGACTGTCGGATCAGGTGGATCCACTTGAGTAGCAGCAGTAGATGGTACAATTCGGGGCTTAACTTTGGATATTTTGGACCTGGTATCAGAAACAGAGGGTATCTTGAAGCCGTCATATTTGTTGGAGCGATTGCTTTGACGAACCTCAACCACAGAGGCTGGAGCTTTGGCTTTCCCCTTCCTAGTCACTGAAGTGCCCGAGCTCATAGAAGCAGAAGCAGTCAGAGCACAGGTAACTGCATCAGTAGAGGGAATAGCAGGGAGTTGAGGAAGCACTACATCATCATGAACTGTCAGACTCAGATCATCAAAGCTGTCTGTGGGGGCTGTAGTGTTGCTAGGCAGGATTGCATCCACCGGCGCTGCCTGATTGAGCTCATCAACAATTTCAGTAATTACTACACTAGAAGGAGTAGCCCTGTAGACATTGACAGTATCCACAAGTGGCAGCAACTCATCAGTCCCCGGGGACAGGGACCAAGAAGTGTGTCCGGGGATCAGGGCAGTGCATGAGACTGAATCAACAGTGTGTTGGACAGTTTTGGATGCTAACAGAACAGAGAATTGCCCATTTGCTTCATTAATACTTACATTGAACTGCAGTGAACTATCCTGAAAACCAAACCCTGAACTCCATGGGCCATAAGCTGCAATGATGGGCTTTATAGCAGCTATAAGGTAGGTATTCAGCCTTAACATGGGCACACACTCATTCAGAAGAAGAGAGGCGTAGGTGTCCATATCAGATAACATGGAGAATTGCAAACCAGCATTGGATATAGTCAAATACAGTTCTATGTTGTTTACCTCTGGAATAGCGATAATCGGACCATGAATAGAGTCACTGGACTAAGATGCATCCACAGCCATAACACCAATTTCAGTACCACTGACATAAATGAGCTGGTTGAAAATATTGAGAGGAACCATAGCATATCCATCAGACAGATTAGCTCTAGAGTCCGAGCTGCTGAAGATGGAGATTGAGTCATTCCAAGCAGCAGTCGGGCTATCATGCAGGTTGTTTGAGGGAGGGATACCATGATGTACCTACAACCCTTCTCCAGCAAGCCAGGCTTGGAAGTTAAACACTGCAGGTGGTGAGTGTGGCGGGGAAGGGGGCCAAACGCCCCACTGTGGCTGGAATTGGACCTCATCATCTTGTTCCTGCTCTGCATTGTCATTGCCTGGCTGTGCATTTGCATTGGCGGCAACATTTTGGGCAATCCAATTATGAAGCTGCATTTGATATAACTGTTCAGCAGTTAGTTTGTCACCGTGCAGTGGATGAGGAATTCCATCCTTAGGTGGAGGATCCTCGGTGGCCGGCGGAACATCTAGAATGTGGGCATTCCAATCGCTGCTACGCAGCATGGTTACGGCCACAGTCCAGCTCTGGCGAGCGCCCCCAAGCTAACACAAAACCAAACTCTTTGGAACATACTTGAGATGGATCACTCTGACCTTCAATAGCAAAAATCAACGATCCCCTCTGGGATTATGCCATTCAACCAACTTATCGAACTTATCAACAGATTTATGTATATAGTGGTGAGTCTGATAGTCATATGGGAAACCAATGTAAAGTAACCAGATCTCTGGCCCAAAGGAAATAAGACGCATGTTCAGGGTAGCATCATGTGGAACAAAAGAAATCACAACCGGCTCATCAAACTCATCTTCATCCAGCTCAAACATGGTACCAACTACTGCATCTCTAGTGATTGTGTTTGTGAATCCAAAGATACGAACACCAACAGGGTGGTCGCCTACTTCTATGGTGAAAAACTCGAATTCATGGAGCAAACATTCAATGATGTGGCGGACAGCCGCCTTACGGTGGAAGGGGATGACCTTGTTTGCTTCAGCAATGGCGAGGAAGTCGTGGCGCAGCGGAGGGATCGGGCCGATCACCATGTCGCCGCGCACCCTTCGATCAGGCAGTCCAAGCTAGACGGTCATGCCCGACGGGAGGTAGGGGATGACATTGATGGGGAAGTTGGCCATTGTGGTGGTGCTCGTGGTGCTCTGCAACGGAGCAGAGGATGGTGTGGAGGTCGAGGCAGAATGTAGAGCAACAGCCTTTGGGAGAGACTTGGGGACCCAGCGCCACCCCTTTCTCCCTCGCCGGGTATAGAAGGATGAAGCCACGTGTCCGCCAAGTCCACAGTTGTTACATCGCGGGGTTCCAGTCAGCCGCTGCATTCCCAAGCCAAGGTTGGTAGGTGCAGTAATTGGTAGTGGTAAAACATATTTTTGATTCCGTAGCTCTGTATGAGTTGCAGGGGATTTTTTCTTGCCCAAATTCGCAAGCATGACTGGGGCTGATTTGTGTCCATGTTGGGAGAGAGTAGTCGTTTCCAAATAGGCAGTAGATTCCTTAGTAGAGGTAATCAACCGAATATCACGATTACTTTCCAGAGAACCATTTGGAACCTGTCGCGTATTATCCAAAAATCCATGTATACCAGGGGGCACAGGCCTGATGGGCCTGACCGCCTCCAATAGTAATGGTCTGCCTTGTGATCAGAACAATTTGTAGAAGTGTGACCCAATAAGGTGCAAAAGCTACAATGAAGAGCTCCTGGACAACAAAAAGTGAAGTGGGTATGGGAGCCACAAATATAGGATGTTGGGTCGGTAATTGGGCTTTGAGACTGGGCACCCATCTGGTTTGGTGCGATAGAATTTTCACTAATAAGCAAATTGCCACAAGTACAAGGCACACCCTTACAACTGGTGCGGGACAAATCAGGGCAAGAATCAGCCAGGTGTCCCTTGGCCATGCACGAAGCACATAACTTTAGTCTATTTTAAATATAATCCTGTGAAGGGACACTGGTTAGCTTCCAGACGGTGGCAATGTGTTGCTCCGAGTGACCGACACGTCAAAAATCCAGAATACGCAACAGAATGAAATTAGGGATAGATTGCCAAGTGTCCCGCTTAAACTGACAGCCTTCAAATTTTGCATTATGAGCCATAACTCTGCCACAATGAATAGATGGAAGACTACCAAAAGTAATGTCTACCATTAATTCTGATGTGCCCTGATCCGTGGATGGCGCCTTACCAAAAGAGTTTGAATTTGCCATAGTTGCAGAAAAGTCCTTTGCCGGAACTGAGGTTTTCAAAGGTGATTCCGACGCGGCCACCATGGTCGACGGTGCAACAAGATCAAACTTTTGGAGCTCCGCAAGAGCACTAGAATCATTAGCATGTCCCTTGTCAAGGAAGGAGAGGTTTGATTTGATCAGAATCGGGGAGCGAGAAGCAACCTGAGGGCTATGAACATCAGAATGCCAAACATTGTCCAAACACCTTGATCGAGTGCAACCATGGCATTAAAGTTGAAAATGGAAAACAAAGTCCGGCCAAACTCGATCTTTAAGACCATAGATATAATGTCCAACAAGATTGGACGCCACAGAAAAACGAAAGGACCGACCTTCAAGATGTTGCACATTTAGACCAGAAGGTAGACCTCTGTTGCAGCATTGTAGAGCAATGGCCACTGATTCTTCAGACAAGGAGAAGGAGGCCGACGAAAAGTACACAACCAAGAAAAATTCCTTGGTCGGTCCATCGGGGCAGAAATGAACAGAAGATCCAAAACGGCGACGCACCTGAGCCGCGACCGCGAGGCCGGGCAAGAAGTCCCAATGTAGAAGGCCTTCCATGAATTCGTAGATCAAGGTGCTCCATGGTTTGGTGGTGGAGGATAGGTGGAGGTGGAGGTGGAGGTGTAGATGCTCCATCAATTGTTTGAAAACTTTTGTTGTTTGCCATTATTTTAAATTTGAATTTGAATCATTTTGAACTAATGTGAGTTTATCAATAGTAACCGAGGTGATGTGACATCATTAGCAAAGGTTTATTGTAGCTTAATTATCCGGGCATCACACATATCAGCTTCCCCAAGCTTAATTCCTGCTCGTCCTCGAGTAGGTAAATGATAAAAATAGAATTTTTGATGTGGAGTGCTGCCTAACATGTTCATCACATATTCTTTTCCTTGTAGCATGGACATTTGGACTTTTATATGATTCAAAACAATAGTCTAGTTTTGACATGAAGATTTCAATACTCAAGCATATCAACAAGCAACCATATCTTCCAAAATATCAATACTAACGCAAGTTAACCCTAGCCCATTATGCTCAATCATTGATCCATTCATGAAACACACTCGCATATTAGCTACACCCAATGCTCAAGTACGATCATATTGTCCCTTAGTTGGTGCTTTATAAGAGAAGATGGAGACTCAAATAAAAATAAAAATTGCATAAAGTAAAAGAAAGGCCCTTCGCAGAGGGAAGTAGGGATTTGTAGAGGTGCCAAAGCTCAAAGCGAAAAAGGTAGAGATAAAACATTTTGGGTGGCATGCTTTTCCTGTCAACGAAAACAATCGAGTAGTTCCCAATACTTTCCATGTTAGATATATCATAGGCGGTTCCCAAACATAAACTAAAGTTTATTCCTTTTTCCACCATACTTTCACATTCCATAGCTAACCGAATCCACGGGTGCCGTCCATACCAACACTTTCCAAGGAATTTATTATTTGACAACATAAAGTAAATTCATTTTTCTTTTCGGGATTGGGCATCCCTGATACCTTTGTCGTACTCTCGTGCAATGACAAGTGAATAAACACTCATCTTGAGAATAACACATCTAGCATGGAAAAATATTAGCCACCCCCTACTGTTTCATGAGCGGTACGAGCACACAAAAGAGAAATTTAATTTGAAATTTAGAGATGGCACATAAAAATTTGCTTAGAATGGCAGAAGAATACCGCATATAGGTAGGTATAGTGGACTCATGTGGCAAAATTGGGTTTAAGGATTTTTGGATGCACTAGTTGTGATCATACTTAGTGCAAACAAAGGCCAGCAAAAGATTGGGAAGCATCCAACCAAGAAACGGAAAATCTCATAAGCGAGCATTAAGCATAACTAACACCGAATAATGCGCCACAAGTACGATATAATTTCATTGCATAACTATTGACTTTCGTGCTTGCGTAGGGAATCACAAACCTTAACACATATATTCATACTAAAGCATAATTACTCATCAACATAATCATATATTATATCAACATATCGCAGAACTATTACAAGGAATCAAGTTTATTTTGTCCAATGATCTTCATGAAAGTTTTTATTATATCCCTCTTGAATATCTATCACTTTGGGATTAATTTCATATGTTGCTTTTGATAGCTCAAACAAATCTAAGTGAAGAACATATGAGCATACAAATTTTCTTCTCTCAAAATAATTTAAGTGAAGCAAGTGAGAATTTCTTAAAAAAATTACTAACTCTCAAATAAATCTAAGTGAAGCATGAGAGCATTTCTTAAAAAATAATAAAGCACACCGTGCTCAAAAAGATATAAGTGAAGCACTTGAGCAATTCCAAAGCTCAAAAAGATTTAAGTGAAGCATAAAGAGCAAATTTAACAAGTCATGACATAATTTGGGCTCCCTCAAATAGGTGTGTCCAGCAAGGATAGATGACTTAAAACAAAAATCAAAACAAGCAAAGACTCATATACAAGACGCTCCAAGCAAAACTCATGATATGTGACGAATGAAATATAGCTCTAAGTAAAATACTGATGGTCATTAGAAGAAAGAGGGGATGCTACTCGGGGCATCCCCAAGCTTAGTTGCTTGCTTCTCTTTGAGATAATAAATTGGGATTCCATGGGCATTACCAAGCTTAGGCTCTTCTTACTCCTTATTCCTTCATCCATCGTGATCTCACCCAAAACTTGAAAACTTCAATCACACAAAACTCAACAAAACCTTCGTGAGATCCATTAGTATAACAAAGCAAATCACTACTATAAGTACTGTTGCAAACTCATTCATATTTTATTTTTGCATTATATCTACTGTATTCCAACTTTGTTATAGCTTATACCCTCTAATACAAACCATAGATTCATCGAAATAAGCACACAATGCAAAGAAAACAGAATCTGCCAAAAACAGAACAGTCTGTAGTAATCAGGGAATTTCGTCTACTTCTATAACTCCAAAAATTCTGAAAAATTAGGACAGCATGGTAAATTTCAATATAAATCTTGTGTAAAAAATTCATAGCAAAATTCCATTTCTGTGATTTATGAAAATTATTTTACTGGGCATAAAAGTTTCTGTTTTTTAACAAGATCAAATCAACTATCACCCAACATGATCCCAAAGGCTTTGCTTGGCACAGACACTAAATTAAACACAAAAAACACAATCATAACAGAGGCATAATTGTGCAAACACTCAAGAACAGAAATAAAAAGACAAAAAATAAATTTTATTCATGGGGTTGCCTCCAAACAAGCGCTATCGTTTTATGCCCTTAGCTAGGCATTGATAATTTTAATGATGCTCGCATGAAAGACAAGAATTGAAGCACAAAGAGAGAATCATATAGCATGTCAAAATCACATTTAAGTCTAGCGTACTTCCTATGCATAGGATTTTTTATAAGGAAACAAATCATCAAGACAAGAAACATCTAGCATATGCAAGGAAGGAGAAAGAAACAATAGCGATCTCAACATGAAGAGAAGTAATTCAGTAACATGAAAATTTCTACGACCATATTTTCCTCTATCATAACAATTACATGTAGGATCATAATCAAATTCAACAATATAGCTATCACATAAAATATTCTCTTCATGATCCACATGCATGCAAAGTTGACGCTCTTCCAAAATAGTGGGATCATCAAATAAAGTCATGACCTCTCCAAGCCCACTTTTATCAAAAATTTCATAAGATTGATCACTCTCCAAATATGTGGGATTATTTTTACATAAAGTTGATGCTCTTCCAAACCAACTTTCAATAATATTGCAAACATTATTATCAATATCAAATTCATCATGAGGCTCAAATAAATTTTCAAGATCATAAGAAATATTATCACCCCAATCATGATCATTGCAATAAGTAGTGGACATGTCAAAATTAGCATCCCCAAGCTTGGGCTTTTGCATATTATTAGCATAACTGACATTAATAGAATTTATAATAACATCATCGCAATCATGCTTTTCATCTAAGGAGCTATCATGAATCACTTCATAAATTTCTTCTTTTAACACTTCATGACAATTTTCAGATTCACAAATCTCAAGCAAAACTTCATAAAGATAATCAAGTGCACTCAAATCACTAGCAGCTGGTTCGACATAATTAGATCTCTTAAAAAGATTAGTTAGTGGATGAGGATCCATATCAATACATTTTTAGCAAGCGAAGATGCAAGCAAATAGAAGACACAAGGTCACACAAGCAAACAAGAGATCTGACAAGAAAAAAACGAACGAAAAAAGGGCGAATAAAACGGCAAATTTTGTGAAGTGGGGGAGATGAAAACGAGAGGCAAATGGAAAATAATGTAAATTTCAAGGAGATGAGATTTGTGATTCAGAACCTGGTATATGTTGATGATGTCTCCCCGGCAATGGCGGCAGAAATTCCTTTTGATGCGGCTTGAACTACGTCAGTATTTCTCCAAAGAGGAAGGGATGATGCAACACAACAACGGTAAATATTTCCCAAACAGACTCCAGACCTGGCCTCCCGATGAAGAACAGGAGGTGGCGGTGGCTCCATCTCGTGAAACACGATAATTCTTTTTCATCTATTTTTTTCTGCAAAAATAGGTATTTATGGAGTTGGATTCAGGGTTTGCAGGGCCACCAGGTGCGCACAACCCACCTGGGCGTGCCAGGGGGGGCGCCCAGGTGGGTTGTGCTCACCCAGGGCCCCCTCCGGTGATCCAAAACAAGAGTAAAAGCGTTAGGAAAAGTAGATACGACGGAGACGTATCAGGTTTGGCAGGAACTAGTTCTGGACGGCGAAGCCCTGCCGGATAGCTGACACTGTATGTGTGCAACCCCGTAGAGAGGTCGTAGTTTTGATCTTTTGCATGAGGGGCTGTTCGAGTGTCCTCCTGAAGGGTTGTTTGAGTTTTCGTTCAAGTTTCGAGGGTCCTCTCGAAGGGCTGTCCGTGACATCATCCGAGGGACTGCCCGACCGCCTCCCGAAGGGCTGTCCGATGAGGGCGTACATCCTCGCGGATGGGAGGTTGTAAATCCTAGCTGCGGAGATCTGGACCAACAATCTCTACCGACTCTTCTTCCGCTGCACTTCGAGTCGGTACGGATTAGATCAAACCTTATATGCAGTCTCCATAGTGGTCCTGGGCGTGCTCGCTGTATCAAAATTTTTGTTTTCTGTCGCGTTCCCCAACATATTCAACGCATAGTGTTATATACATGGCTTGTGCTCATGTATTGCGTGAGAGTTGAAAAAGCTGAAGCGCGTTAAAAAGTATAAACCAAATGCTTGGCTTGTCATCGGTGTGGTGCATGATAAATATTTTTTGTTAAGAAGATGAAGCATGACAAGACTATATGATTTTGTAGGGATAACTTTCTTTAGCATTGCTATTTTGAAAGACATGATTGTTTGTTGGTATGCCTTATTATTACTATTCTTATGTCAAACTATAGACTATTGCTTTAAATCATTCGGATCTTTATATTCATGCCACAAAGAGAAATTACATTATAAACATGATAGGTAGCATTACATATCAAAAAAAATGTTTTATCATTTACCTACTCGAGGACGAGCAATAACTAAGTTTGGGGATGCTTGATACGTCTCCAACATATTTATAATTTTTTATTATTTCATGCTATTATAGTATCAATCTTGGATGTTTTATATGCAATTATACGCAATTATATATCATTTTTGGGACTAACCTATTAACCTAGTGCCTAGTGCTAGTTGTTATCTTTTGCTTGTTTTTGGCTTTTTCAGGAAATCAATATCAAACAGAGTCCAAACGGAGAAAAAATTGGATTACTTTTTTCTGGACCAGAAGAGACCCTAGAAGGTTCGAAAGAGGACCTGAATAGTCACGAGGAAGTGATAAGCTCGGGAGCTGCGCCCCGGGGGCATCCCTGGCTTTTGGGCCCCTCGTGGCACCTCTTGACCTAATTCTGCATCTATAAATTCTCGAATATTCTCCTGACATCAGAGAGCCACCTGATATACTTTTTGCGCTGCCGTAAATTTCTGTTCTCGTGAGATCCCATATGGAGGCCTTCTCCGGTACTCTGCCGGAGGGGGAATTGATCACAGAGGGGCTCTACATCAACCTTGCAGCCCTTCGGATGATGCATGAGTAGTTTACCTTAGACATACGGGTCCATAGCTAGTAGCTAGATGACTTCTTCTCTCTGTTTGATCTTCAATACAATATTCTCCTTGATGTTCTTTGGAGATCTATTTGATGTAATGATTTTTTGTGGTGTGTTTGTTGGGATCCAATGAATTATGAGTTTATGATCAGATTTATCCATGAATATTATTTGAGTTATTTCTGAACTCTTTTTTGCATGATTATGATGGCTTCGTATTTCTCTCCGATTTATTGATTTGGTTTGGCCAATTAGATTTTTTTTTGCAACGGGAGAGGTGCTTTGTAATGGGTTCGATCTTGCGATACTCGATCCCCTGCGCTTATCGGCACATCTTTGCTCTTCCTGATGTGTTTCTTCTCCTGCCCTTTTCAACTTCAGTCTTCTGTATCTTTCATATAAATTGGAACCCCTCAGTCCGAAATTACCTGTCGCGAAAATGAATAGAAATGGATCTTTCTCAAATTAAAATACGTCTAGATACATCAGTTCTGCGACAAGTATTTTCGGACGGAAGGAGTATTTAACAAAGGCGTGATCCTGTTCAGGTTCTCTGGTTTCTTAACACATTACAATCACAGATGCTCACACACACATATATACTCACCCCTATGAACGCACACACGCACACCCTATCCTTATGAGCACCTCCGATATACTGAGCCGACACAATATCTTGAGATTAACGAAGACACCACGGCCGCCTCGTAAATCGATAAGAACATCTCCTCCCACTGAACGAATATCGCTAGAAAGATTGAAATAACCTTAGCTTCCAAGTCATGAATATGAATCAATCCATGATTTATTTTAACTTTTTTGAGATAATCTAAGTTTATATTTCTACACATATCTGTCCTTGGAGGGGGCATGGGCTGCTGGATGGCCCAAGTGGGCTCTTGGTGGCACTGATAGCTTTATGTCCGCAATATGTGGAGCGCCTCTATGTATAGGCGTGGCTATGTGAAGCCCACATCGGTTCCTATCGCAGTGTCGTCTGCCCAGTGACTGCGCCTGCTGATGTAATATTGAGGTCACCCATGTTTTTCCTTATTTCATCACATTTTTGTTATATTTTTGTACCATTGTTTCTCATTCAAAATATTATATATATATATATATATATATATGGAAAATCCATCCTACCACCCGGTGGTAGTTACCCCACATATCTCATATACTACCATGTGGTACTACATATACTACTTTATCATTTTAAATATATTCATATACATATATATAGGGAAAATCCATCCTACCACCCGGTGTTGTTACCCCACATATCTCATATACTACCATGTGGTACTACATATACTACTTTATCATTTTAAATATATTCATATACTATATCTAAGATATTTCAAAGCAAGTTACATGAAAAAATTACATAGAAACCCATAGTTTTTGTTATATTTGTGAAATACATACATATTTGTACGTAAAAAAGAGCATACTCAAAACATTGTATATACTACCTA
>NC_041393.1:96334153-96368384 GCF_002162155.2 Triticum dicoccoides
TAGTTATTCCTTACCCCTCTCTATTTTGACATTAATGCACCATATTTTTATGTTTCGTAAATTTTGTCTTATTCGTACATACAAACAGAATGTAAGAAAATATGTACTCGCCGTAAAAATTATTTGATGTTATGTAAAATTACGAATGTAAAAACATAGTGTAAAACATACATAAAATATGATTTTTCTGGTCTTATAACCTATATTTTTGTTTTTATACCAAATTTTACATATTAAATCAATATGCATGTAACTATTTATATTCTAAATGTAATTTATTTAGGAATCGATCGTAAGATTACCTCGGGTGAAGAATAATTTATTCTACACCCTGGGTGATGAATAGTAATACTATAAGGATTGACTATTCTCACGCTAGGTGAGGAATAGTTATTCTTCACCCCTCTCTATTTTAACATTAATGCACCGTAATTTCACGTTCCGTAATTTTTTTTCCTATTTCATACGTAAAAAGGGAACGTAAGGAAATATATAATCACCGGAAACAATATTTTATCTTACATAAAGTACAAACATAAAAAGTAATGTAATATACATGAGACACAAATTTCTGGTCTTATGACCAATATTTTTGTTTTCTTATACCAAATTTTACGTAGTTAATCAATATGAATTTAACTAGTTGTATTTCAAATGTAATTATTTATGAAGCAATCGTAAGATTACCTCGGGTGAAGAATAAATTATTCTACACTCTGAGTGATGAATAGTTAAACATGCATTTGAAAAATGTTAAACATGTATAAAAAATTATAAATCATGGATACAAAAAAAATTCTGACATTCAAAAAATTTCACATGCTTAAAAATTTACGTGCCATTTAAAAAAAATCTTTTATACAATTAAAAAAATTTGCGTAGTTCAAAAAATGTTTCATACATTCAACAAATGTATGTTACATTTAGGAAAATTGTTCATGAGTTTCAAAAAAAAATTCAAATATTTTCATAAAAATTGTATATAATATAGAATATAAAATGTTTGCATAATGTAAAGAAATGTTTCATACACTTAAAGTGTGTGTGGCATTTTAAAGAAAAATTCCGGCACTTCAAAAAAATGGTCCTGACAATTAATAAAAATATAAAGTGCAAAAATGTTAAATTAGATTAAAAATTGTTATTTTCATTGAAATGTACATGAAATTATAAAGAAATATCCACATGTTTACAAAAAATATTTGCAAAAAAATATAAAAGTGTCTATTCAATGTAAAAAATGTTTTTGTAATTTAAAAGGTATTTGTTGCCATTAAAAATGTATAACGTGTATTCGGAAATTGTTACTGTGTGTTCAAAACATGTATTTCAAAAATTATAGATCATTTATCCAAAAATTATATCCCAGGTGCTTTAAAAATGTAAATTGTATGCCAAAAGAAAAAGTAGACATGAGTTCAATAAACGTTAGCCGATAAAACCACAAAGAAACAAAAAAAGGAAAGAAAAAAACCAAAGAAAACAAATTATTAAAGAAAAAAACAAATATAGTGAAGAAAGAGAAGAAAACTGAGAAAACCCAATGAGAAAACAAAGAAAACTAATTTTGTTTTTGCAAAATAAAGAAAATCAAATTAAAATAAAGAAAAAAAGGAAAGCTGAAGAAAACCGTGACAAACAAATAAAACCAACGAAAATACAACAAGAAAATGAAAACAAAAAAAAGGAAAGAAAACCAGACCGATCAAATGTACAACGATCGTTACAAGCGGACTACCATGCTAAAGGGGTCAACCGGCTAGTGTGTCGCCCATAGGCGATTCCTAGTAGGAACTAGAAGAACACCCGTGCGTTGCAACGGGGCCACATTAACTTTAAGAGTTCAATATCAATTATGTTAATATTACATTTAATATTCTCATACATATCAAGTGACATTGACGACCTTTTTACCATCAAATTCTCACACACACACTCTCCCTCCCTCCTCCTCACTCTCTCTCCCCCTCTCCCTCTCTCTCTCTCTCTAACACACACACATATCCATCTTATTGGGTACGGGACCATAATCCATCTATTTCACACACACACGCGCTAGTGCATAACAATATGGATTATAAAACAGGTTCAAGGTAGTAACAAGGATTCTTCTCATGCATTAATAAACAAATGTTCTGCACTGAAGACAAGATAACCAATTCCCAAAGTGCATCAGAGCATCACAGAACATTACTGGCAAGATAAATGCACGACGATACACCCGACTCATTTAATTAATATAATTTAATTATCAGTAAATTAGTCACCAAACTGCTCGGATGAACCGGAACAGAGCCAACATATATCATCCTAGACAAACGCAACATCAACCATTTACCTTGGTACTTTAGGGACCAACAGGAGGATGCATGTAGAAGCGCTTCTTGCCTGCGAATCCACAGTCAGAGAGAGAAATTGCAACCCATTCCCATCACCAACTGATAAAGGAAGCATGTAAGAAAATTGATATCGGGCCAACTCGGATCTTCGGTGATTGTCCGCCGGTATGGAGAATTTAGGAGGGTGGGTGCAGGGAGTGGCCTTGTGGATGATGGATGGAGGCGCGGAGGGATGTGGTCACCGAAAGGTCGAAAGCGGAGAGGGTCGGGCACGTTAGGTGGAGCCGGTGGTGCGCGACAACCGGAGGCGGCCCAATCATGGGCGGCGGACCGACGATAGCCTCGGCCCATCTCTCGACGCAGCGAAGATAGAGAGGGCGGCACTGCCGGTGCTCGAGGCCGCCGCTCGGCACCATCTACATCGAGGGGAAAGAGAGGCGAGAAAGCGATAGGGTGATGCGGGGCTAGGGATTGCAGAGAAGGGTGGGGGTGTGCGATTTGAATGGATGGTTCTGCCCACCGTTTTCTTGTACGTGGCGGTGGAGACGGCGGCGTCCAGCCATGCAGGCGAGGCATGGGTCGAGACGGGCACACGGCGAGGCGCAGGGGCAGAGGCAGGGTGTGGGATTGATCGTTCATGTTCTCTTTTCCTTTTTAACGGGAGATGGATGCGATTTTTCACGAGGGGAGAGATGCAACCATGTACAGATTCCATAATAAATTAATTAGGTCCATAACAAGATTTCTTTACAATGCGTTAAGATTTACGTGTTAGTTTTCTTAATAAAGAAATGCATGATGTAGGGATCGATTGATTCGGATAAGGAAAGATAGATTCGTGATCTTTTGTATGTTAGGAAATTAGTGGTTTGCAAGGAAAGAGTGGAGAGAAAAAAAACCAATGCGACCACGTATAGATTCCATAATAAATTAATTAGGTCCATAACGGGATTTGTTTGCAATGTGTTAAGATTTACGTGTTAGTTTTCTTAATAAAGAAATGCACTGATGTAGGGATCGATTGATTCGGATAAGGAAAGATAGATTCGTGATCTTTTGTATGTTAGGAAATTAGTGGTTTGCAAGGAAAGAGTGGAGAGAAAAAGAACCAATGCGACCACGTATAGATTACATAATAAATTAATTAGGTCCATAACGGGATTTGTTTGCAATGCGTTAAGATTTACATGTTAGTTTTCTTAATAAAGAAATGCACTGATGTAGGGCGCGATTGGTTCGGGTAAGGAAAGATAGATTCGTGATCTTTTGTATGTTAGGAGATTATTGGTTTGCAAGGAAAGAGTGGAGAGAAAAAGAACCAGTACGAGGGGGTGGTGGGAGGTGGGACGAATAAAAACCAGACGAAATTGGGAGGTGGGAGGGGGCAAGTAAAAACCGACGAAAAAAACCAACAAAATTGGGAGGTGGAAGAGAGGATGAAAAAAAACCAGGGGAGGTGGGAGGAGGACAAAAATAAACCGTATGAGGCTACCAACTGCTCCATTAGGAGTAGAGATTGTTTGTGAAAATAACATGCGACGACGACTTAGCGAGCGGATCCCCTTAAAAAAGACATAGCGAGCAGATTCCCTTAAAACTGGTAGAAATGGATACGATTGATGACATTGATAAATAGTGGTGAATGTTGACATAATTTACTATCATCATGCATGGAAACAAATCATCAAGAAAAAAAATACTTCCTATTACTACACTCATAGGAAGCTTCCTAATCTCTGCTACCAAACAGTTTCTGCCCAAACAAGGAAGGAAAGTTATGGACGTGATTCGAAAGGAAACAAATGTTATGAAGATTAATTAATTTAGATTTGATCTTCAGAGATTGATTGTGATTGATTCTTTTACATAAAGACATTACTAAATAATTTGCGTCGGTATGGAAAGTTCTGATCTGTTCAGTTTTTTTCGTTGTGTGAGAGGGTGAAGTGAAAATAAACCGATGAAGTGGGGGAGGCGACGAAAAAAATCTACGACAGTTAACCTACGAAAAAAAACCGGACGAAAGTGGTGGGACGAAAATTGACCGGCGAAGACTACCAACTGCTCCATTAGGAGTAGAGATTGGTTGGTTCGATTTTTTTGCGTGGAGGGAACTACCTGGGAGGTGGGAGGGAGTACAAAAATAAACCATCTCGGCTGAGCGGGAGGTGGGAGCAAGTACCAAAGAAGTACCAAAAAAGACCGGGTGAGGTGGGACGAAAATAAAACCCGGAACGCGACCTACCAACTGAGACATTAGGAGTAGAGATATTAACAAAAGTGTAGATCCCGTCCCACTCTTCACTTTTTGACAAAAAACTTTCGAATAGCAATCTTGGTGAGTGATCTCGACCGGGTTCGATCGGCATGGCGTGTCGTTCCTCCAGGAGTGGGTGCTGAGAGGAAGGATGGCAAACCTCCATTGTCAATCGGCTGGAGTTGCATCGTCATTTAGATCAGAGCATGGACGAAATCGAGATGGTAGAGGTTGAGGAATTTGTAGGACGTGAGGGTTTAGGGTGGGCATCACGAGAACTCACCCATATCTTGGGAGACGGCAGACCCGAGGTGCAGTCGTGTTCGTGCTTCAGGGGCTGCCACGTGTTGTCCTCGCCGTCATCGCCTGTCGATGCCACTTCAGCGCCACGAGCATGGGACTGAGGGACGAAGGGAAGAGAAGGGAAGGAAGCGAGCTAATGACGTACCTATGTTTGGTATGTAATACCCTCCATTAAGAGTAGATATTTTTTAAAAATCGGTTATTTTGTTTCCTAATTAATGTGATTGAGCAATTTAAGGTAAGGTTAATTAATTAAGATTTGATATTTAGAGATTGATCGTGATTGATTCTTTCACATAAAGACATTACTAAAAATAACTTGCACCAGCATGGAAAGTTATGATCCGTTAAGATTTTTTTTGTTGTGCGAGAGGGTGATGATGGGGTTATGTACCTAGGGTAGGGTCATGGACCTGATCCAAGTAACTTACCCCAGGACATCCTTAGAAGAGGTCGCCTTCCAGTCGACCAACGAGGATTCACTCGACTGGCCTGGAGGACTCGACCACGAAGACTCACTCGACCACCAGGAGGTCAAGAGGCACTCTGCACTGCAACGGCCTGTAATCAAGTAGACTTTATGATAGTAAAGGCCCTTTATGTGGGGCATTACCAGTAACGCCCCAGACTTAACTCACCTTAAACCCTCTCCTACGTGGGCTGGCTAGGGTCCTGGCGCACTCTATATAAGCCACCCTCCTCCACAGGCAGAAGGGTTCGGCACCTTGTAATCCATACATTCATAATCCACTCGACCGCCTCCGGGCTCCGAGACGTAGGGCTGTTACTTCTTCCGAGAAGGGCCTGAACTCGTACATCCTTTGTGCTTACAACCTCTCCATAGCTAGGACCTTGCCTCTCCATACCTACCCCCCACTCTACTGTCAGGCTTAGAACCACGACAGTTGGCGCCCACCGTGGGGCAGGTGTTTTAGCGATTTTGTGGAGAAGTTGCGATTCTTCCGAGTACTTTCATCATGGTGTTTGCTGGAGTTTTGGTCGAGGGTCAAGAGATCCGTCTCGGCGCTCTCACCTTCATCGCCGACGACTCCGCATGGCTCCAGGAGGCTCCACTCGACGTAGATGCGCTCCCCGTCCGCGGTGCGACGCATTTTCGCGCATGTGTCCGCGGCGTTCTGCTGCGGCAACCGTCGACCCAGTATCGGTCGGCTCCTCCATCGTCTACCCTCCCGGTCTCCCGTCAGCGCAAGCGCTCAGGCCGGTCGAGGCTTCAGCGATGGGTGAGTCACGCGGTGGCTCACCAATCGGCCACTACACAAGTTGCGGCAATCGAGCCCAACGAATCTCTCTACGGCTTGTTCGATCAGTCGACTGGCTCCGGAGAGACTGCATCCGAGTGCGGAAGCAGTGATCCAGCGGCGGAAATCTTGATGGTCGACGGGCCCCGCAGCCCTCCTGGCTTCGCTCGTGGTGGTGGAGCAGGTGACGGCGGCGACCCTGCACGAGACTACGAAGAGTACCAGCCCGAGCCACTCGACTCTCTGCAAAGAGAAGAGCTTCGCCGCAGGAACGAGGATCCCCTGCGTATTCCCATCGCAGGAGAAACCCCCGAGGCTCGTGCCTTGGAGGAGGCGCGTCTGGCCAATTTGGCCGAGCGCACTCGACTGGAGAACCTTCAGCGAGCACTCGACGAGCGCGCGCGGCAACGAGTTCCCGACACCAGTCGACGTCAACTCTTCCCGCCGACTCAGGTATATCAAACCCCAATTCAGAATTTAGCAGCTGCGACCTGTATAGCAGAGTCCATTCAGCCTTCGCAGTCGGAAGCTGGCAGAGGTTTGCTGCAAATCAGGGATCTGCTCCGGGCAGCAGGAGATCAGAATTCAGCCGTGTCTCAGTCGCGCAACAGAATTCACAGTCGATCTGTCACTGTGAATACGGTTCAGTCGGCTCACAGCCCCAGGTCGCCTCCGCGGCGCGAAGGGCGTGAGAATCGGCGAGATCAATATGGCGACAGACTCGACCGAGATGATAGGCGTCGAGTGCCCTATTCCCCTCCGAGGGGTGGGTCTTACGCTCCTCGGCAGCCAGATGATATGCGTCAGTACAGTACAGGGCGTAGGGTTCCAGTTGACCCCAGAGAGCCAGGCTTCGACGCGCGATCCATTATCGTGCAAGGGTTGGTCGACCGAACAGAGCCCATCGAGGCGCACTCGACAGAGATGTACCCACGAGCAGTCGAGTACATGTTTCTGGTCCTGAATGTTTCAGCAGAGCTATCAGAGCCGCAGTTATCCCCCCCAATTTCAGGTTGGCAACGGGAGTCAGCAAGTTCACTGGTGAGTCTAAGCCTGAAACTTGGCTTGAAGACTACCGAGTGGCAGTTCAGATCGGTGGTGGGAACGACGAGGTGGCCATGAAGCATTTGCCCCTCATGTTGGAAGGTTCTGCCAGGGCATGGTTGACTCAATTACCTCCTAGCAGCATTTACACTTGGGAAGATCTGTCCCGAGTGTTCGTCAGAACGTTTGAAGGGACTTGCAAGCGACCAGCTGGATTGACAGAGTTGCAAGTCTGCGTGCAGAAAACTAATGAGACTCTCAGAGAGTATATTCAGAGGTGGATCACTTTGCACCACACTATGGAAAATGTCTCTGATCATCAGGCAGTATGCGCCTTCAAAGATGGCGTCAAGAACAGAGAACTGAGTTTGAAATTTGGTCGAACCGGTGACATGACCTTGAGTCGGATGATGGAGATTGCTACCAAGTACGCCAACGGCGAAGAAGAAGACCGACTCCGAAGCGGCAAGCACAAGCCGAGTCAGTCGGAAAAAGGAAACACCAGTCGGAAACAGAAGCGGAAGGCTGAACCGGCAGCTCCTGGAGAGGCTCTGGCCGTGACTCAAGGAAAGTTTAAGGGAAAACCAAAAGGATCCTGGAACCCCAAGAAGGTAAAGGATAAAGAAGGGAACGACGTGATGGATATGCCGTGTCATATTCACACGAAGAAAGATGAAGAGGGGAATATCATTTACCCAAAGCACACCACTCGCCAATGTCGACTCCTGATCCAGCAGTTTCAGGGAAAACAGTCTAAGGACAAGGAGAAGGAGTCGGACAAGGCCGAAGACAAAGAGGACAGTGAGGGAGGATATCCGCATATCAACTCCACTCTGATGATCTTTGTAGATGTGGAAAGCAGAAGTCGACTGAAAGTGATTAACCGAGAGGTGAACATGGTTGCCCCAGCAAAAACAAATTATCTGAAGTGGTCTCAAACACCCATCACATTCGACCAATCTGATCACCCGACTCATATTGCCACCCCCGGGAGGCAAGCTTTGGTGGTCGATCCAGTTGTCGAAGGCACTCGACTGACAATGGTGCTGATGGATGGTGGAAGTGGGCTGAACTTATTGTATGCAGACACATTGAAAGGTATGGGCATTCCGATGTCCCGACTGAGCACTAGTAACATGAGCTTCCATGGAGTTATACCAGGGAAGAAGGCCGAGTCACTCGGCCAGATAGCTTTGGACGTAGTGTTTGGCGATTCGAAGCATTTTCGCAAAGAAAAGTTGACGTTTGAGGTCGTGGATTTTCAAAGTGCATATCATGCCATTTTGGGGAGACCAGCCTATGCACGGTTCATGGCTCGACCATGTTACGTGTACCTCAAATTGAAGATGCCCGGTCCCAAAGGTGTGATCACTGTCACCGGTGATAGGAAAAAGGCAGAGGAGTGCTTTCAGAAGGGCTCCAAGATTGCCGATTCCCAAGTGACAGCGGTCGAGTTCGAAGAATACAAGCAAAACGCAGATCCGAGTGACTTGCTGCGATCCAAGAAGCCCGCCACAGAGTCTGCATTCTAGTCGTCCGGTGAGACGAAGCCTGTTCACATTCACCCGACCGACCCCGAAGCAGCTCCAACCCGCATCTCCACAACACTCGACCCAAAATAGGAAGAAGCGCTCATCCAGTTCCTCCGTGAGAACTGGGACATTTTTGCATGGAAGCCCGCTGACATGCCAGGTGTTCCCAGGGGACTGGCTGAGCATCGCCTAAGAGTCGACTCATCTGCAAAACCAGTCAAAGAGCATCTTCGGCGGTCCGCCGTCCAGAAGAGAAAGGCCATCGGTGAAGAAGTGGCTCGACTGTTGGCGGCAGGATTTATCCGAGAGATATACCACTCCGAGTGGCTCGCTAATGTCGTCATGGTTCCTAAGAAGGACAAGTCGCTCCGAATGTGCATTGATTTCAAGCACATCAACCGGGCCTGCCCAAAAGATCACTTTCCTCTCCCTCGCATAGATCAAATTGTTGACTCGACCGCGGGATGCGAGAGGTTGTCTTTTTTAGATGCTTACTCCGGGTACCACCAGATCCGTCTGTACGGGCCCGATGAGGTAAAAACAGCTTTCATCACTCCATTCGGGTGCTTCTGCTATATCACCATGCCATTCGGCCTCAAGAATGCCGGAGCCACATTTATGCGAATGATTCAGAAGTGTCTACTCACCCAAATCAGTCGGAATGTGGAAGCTTATATGGATGATATTGTTGTCAAGTCACGAAAAGGTTCCGACCTGCTCGCTGACCTCGCCGAAACATTTGCCAACCTCAGAAGGTATGATATCAAGCTCAATCCATCAAAGTGCACATTTGGAGTTCCTGGTGGCAAGTTACTCGGTTTTCTCGTTTCCGAACGGGGAATCGACGCTAACCCAGAGAAGATTGACACTATTCTCCGAATGAAACGCCCTGTGCGAGTGCACGATGTCCAGAAGCTTACTGGATGCTTGGCCGCATTAAGTCGATTCATCTCACGACTCGGTGAAAAGGCACTGCCTCTTTACCGACTGATGAAGAAGGCTGACAAGTTCGAGTGGACTCCAGAAGCTGATGCAGCGTTTGCCGAGCTAAAAGCTCTGCTCTCCACCCAGCCGGTGCTTGCTGCTCCAATCAGCAAAGAGCCTCTGTTGCTCTACATCGCAGCCACAGGACAAGTCGTTAGTACTGTGCTAACGGTCGAGCGGGAAGAAGAAGGAAAAGCTCTCAAAGTTCAGCGCCCAGTGTATTATTTGTCTGAAGTCTTGACTCCATCCAAGCAGAGATATCCTCATTATCAGAAGCTTGTGTATGGAATATACATGACCACAAAGAAGGTTGCTCATTATTTCTCTGACCATTCCATCACAGTCGTCAGCGACGCTCCACTATCAGAGATTTTGCACAACAGAGATGCAACTGGTCGAGTGGCCAAATGGGCGATTGAACTTCTTCCCCTTGATATCAAGTTTGAGGCAAAGAAAGCCATTAAGTCCCAGGCGATAGCAGATTTCCTCGCCGAGTGGATTGAACAACAGCAACCGACTGAAGTTCACTCGGAGCATTGGACCATGTTTTTCGATGGCTCTAAGATGTTGAATGGTTCCGGTGCTGGGGTTGTCCTGGTTTCCCCCAGAGGAGATAAGCTCAGATATGTGCTCCAGATTCACTTTGATTCCTCCAACAATGAGGCAGAATATGAGGCCCTCCTATATGGGTTGCGCATGGCCATTTCACTCGGCGTCCGTCGCCTAATGGTCTATGGCGACTCGGATTTAGTGGTCAATCAGGTGATGAAAGAGTGGGACGTGAGAAGCCCAGCCATGACTGGATACTGCAGTGCAGTGAGGAAGCTGGAGAAGAAGTTCGAGGGGTTGGAGCTCCATCATATACCCCGACTGAAAAATCAAGCAGCTAATGATCTAGCAAAGATAGGTTCCAAGAGAGAAGCCATTCCGAGTGGTGTGTTCTTGGAGCATATACACACTACGTCAGTCAAAGAAGATCCTTTCACCGAAGAAACTCCGCAGCCCAAGAGCGCCACAGATCCGACTGAAGTTGAAGTCCCAGCGGTGGTCGACTTGATCATGGAGGTTTTGGTGGTCATTCCCGACTGGACGATTCCGTATGTCGCATATATCTTGAGGAAAGAGCTTCCGGAGGATGAGGAAGAGGCTCGGCAGATCGTCCGTCGATCTAAGGCCTTTACCGTAATCAAAGGACAATTATACAGAGAAAGCGCGACTGGAGTCGGTCAGAAGTGCATAACACCAGAAGAAGGTCGACTCATCCTCAATGATATTCACTCGGGGACCTGTGGTCATCATGCGTCCTCTCGGACCATCGTGGCCAAAGCATACCGAGCCGGATTTTACTGGCCCAAGGCGAATGAGATGGCAAAAGAGATAGTAGATAAGTGCGAGGGATGTCAGTTCTACTCGAATATGTCACACAAGCCGGCGTCAGCTTTGAAGACCATCCCACTCGTCTGGCCTTTTGCAGTTTGGGGGCTGGACATGATCGGTCCTTTGAGAACAGGACGAAGTGGCTTCACGCATGTACTGGTGGCAGTCGACAAGTTCACCAAGTGGATCGAGGCTAAACCAATCAAGAGCCTTGACACCGGTACTGCTGTTAGCTTCATCAGGGAACTAATATTCAGATATGGAGTCCCGCACAGCATCATTACGGATAATGGGTCGAACTTTGACTCAGAGGAATTCAGAGCTTTCTGCGACTCCCAGGGCACACGGGTCGACTACGCATCAGTCGCCCATCCGCAGTCGAATGGACAAGCAGAGCGAGCTAATGGACTGATTCTCAAGGGACTGAAGCCTCGACTGATGCGTGATCTCAAACACGCGGCTGGAGCTTGGGTCGACGAACTTCCATCTGTACTCTGGGGACTGCGGACCACGCCTAATCGGTCGACCGGAAGAACTCCATTCTTCTTGGTCTATGGAGCGGAAGCAGTCTTGCCGAGTGATCTTCTCCACAATGCTCCTCGAGTTGAAATCTACAACGAAGCAGAAGCTGAACAAGCGCGGCAGGACACAGTCGACCTTTTAGAGGAAGAAAGGGAGATGGCTCTGATCCGGTCGACCATCTACCAACAAGATCTGCGGCGTTTCCACGCCCGAAATGTGAGAGGTCGAGCCTTCCAGGAAGGGGATTTGGTTCTCCGAGTGGATCAGCACAAACCACACAAGCTTGCTCCTTCTTGGGAAGGCCCCTTCATCGTCACCAAGGTTCTCCACAACGGGGCGTACCGTCTTTACAACGTCGAGCATAATATCGACGAACCCCGAGCTTGGAACGCGGAGCTACTCCGCCCGTTTTACACTTAAGCTTTATCACTCGGATGAGTTGCAATAAAGTACTTCTGTAGTTCATGGACCTCAAAATAATAAGTGTCATAGTTCCTCCATAATATCTGTCACTTTTTATTTTTTGTCCAATGAAATTCCCCTCAGTGGGTGACTTAGCTGCGAATCCGTTTCGCCTAAGTTTGTAAAAATCCTACCGAGTGGTGAGCCAGACTCCCACTCGGAGGCTTAGCTGCGAATCCGTTTCGCCTAAGTTATCAAAATCCTACCGAGTGGTAAGCCAGCCTTCCACTCGGAGGCTTAGCTGCAGCCTCGTGCTCGCCTAAGTTATAAAAATCCTACCGAGTGAAGAGCAACCCTCTCACTCGGGGGCTTAGCTGCAGTCCAAGCACTCGCCTAAGTTGTGAAAATCCTACCGAGTGGTAAGCCAGCCTTCCACTCGGAGGCTTAGCTGCAGCCACGTGCTCGCCTAAGTTATAAAAATCCTACCGAGTGGAGAGCAACCCTCTCACTCGGGGGCTTAGCTGCAGTCCAAGCACTCGCCTAAGTTGTGAAAATCCTACCGAGTGAAGAGCAACCCTCTCACTCGGGGGCTTAGCTGCAGCCATGTGCTCGCCTAAGTTACAAAAATCCTACCGAGTGAAGAGCAACCCTCTCACTCGGGGGCTTAGCTGCAGCCCAGTGCTCGTCTAAGTGGACTAAAGAATAAGTCGATTGCAGCACAGGCACCTTGCTTTGAACCTGCAAAAGACATTCCGAGCCGAAGGCAATCGTATTCAAGCACCAAATCCAAGTTTGAATCGACATCTAAAGGAACCGAAAGTGCTCAGGCATCAAGCCTGTTAAGGTTTGTCGGTTACAATTTCACTCGGCATACCGAGGCAAATTTAAAGCGTCGAGCCAGAAGAAGTTTTTTACCCCTCCTGTGGAGGGCTGGAAGGTGCAACAAATTCATCAAGGTCAATCCCGTCGGCGATCCGAGTGGCAGCTGCAAGGAAAGTTTCCATAAAGGATCTGAAGTCGTGCTTCTTGGTATTGGCCACCCGAAGGGCCGCCAGCTTCTCTTCTCGCGCATCTTTGCAGTGGACTCGGGCCAGACACAGAGCGACATCTGCACCACACCGAGCCGAGGACTTCTTCCACTCTTGCACTCGACCAGGGATCGTGTTCAAGCGGGCCATCAGCGACTCAAGGTCATTCTGAAGTGTCTCCTCAGGCTAGAGCGTCGAGTCGATGCGAGATGTGGCGGCCTTCAGCCTTGCGAGATAGTCCACGACAGCTGCAACACGAGACTCCAGTCGGAAAACATCCATGGCAACTTCGTCGTTCACCGGAGAATTGACGGGGTCAAGGTTTGGCTCCAGTCGGCTGGTTTCTTCTTCAAAGTTTTGACAAAATTCTGCAAGGGTGATCACTAAGTCAAGGAGATAGTCGAATGGAAAAAGCCACAATTGGAAATATTTGCCAAACATGGAGGTCTACCTTCAAGCATAAGGAACAACTTCTTGGCAAGGCCACTCAGGAAGGCCTCCAGTTCAGTTTTCTTCTCAGTCAATTTGCTGACTTGGTCGGTCAGGGCAGCTTTGTCAGTTTTCAGTCGACTGACCTCCTTGTTGGCAATCCCAAGAGCAGCTTTCAGATTGGTATTGTCTTGTTCGAGCTTGGTAACTGAAGCTAACTTCTCGTCAGCAAGCTTGATCTTCTCTGCTAGCTCAAGGTCTTTCTTCTGCTGGGCCTCCCTTACCTTACCTGCAAGTTACAGCAAGATCAGATGCTGAAACAAGCAAGGGGAAAAGCAGTCGTCAGGGTCTCACCAAACATACCTTCGGTCTCCTCCTTTGCCTTTGTCAGCTTCTCCTGAACCAGCTTCAAGCTCAGCTCGACTTGAGTATGTTTTTGTTCCAGCTCTGAGTAGCGAGCCACAAGATCACAGGAGTTCTGTGAAGAACCAATCGACTAAATGTCAAATATAATTCACTTCCGAGTGAAAAAGGGATAAACACACGTTTTTAAGACTACGGCCAAATACAAGCATTCGACCGTAGTCTCGGGGACTACACCCAGTGGGTGCACTCAGCGTGCCCCCACTAATCCTGTTGAAGACAAAGTCGACCAGTCGACCTCAAAAAAAAAAGTGTGTGAGATGCATTCTCTAAGACTGTGATCAACTGCAAGCAGTCGACCACAGTCTCGGGGACTACACCCAGTGGGTGCACTCAGCGTGCCCCCACCAGTTTGTGAAATCCAGTCGACCAGTCGACTGACAGAAAGATTGACATTATAAAGCCTAAGGCCGACTGCCAGCAGTCGACCTTAGCCTTGGGGACTACACCCAGTGGGTGCACTCAGCGTGCCCCCACCGGTTTGTGAAGTCCAGTCGACCAGTCGACTGACAGAAAGATTGACATCATAAAGCCTAAGGCCGACTGCCAGCAGTCGACCTTAGCCTTGGGGACTACACCCAGCGGGTGCACTCAGCGTGCCCCCGCTAACACGGAGTTTATTCGACACACCCAGTGGGTGACTAATATAAATTCCGGAAAAGAAAAGTTTTTGGTAGCATATCCAACAGAACAAACAGCGGTCGACTGACCTGGACATTGCTTTGGAGGGCAGAACTGGCGTCATAAGCTGCCTGGCTCGCGTCCCGGATGGTCTTCAGCTGCTCCATCATGAGTCCCGCCTGGCGTATTGCCTCCTTCGCTGCGCCAGCTTGGTCCTCTGGGACGTGGTGCGTCGTGAAGAGGGAGGGCTGCTGAGCACTCGTCAGTGGATTCGCGAAGGACACCGTGTGTCGAGTGGTGTTCTCTTCTTCCACAGTCAGAATCTCAGGCACCGTCACATCCTGAGGCACCTTACTGGCGGACGCTTTCCGACTCCTCCTGCGTGCCAGTGTTTCTTCCTCCTCGTCGTCATCAGGGAGATTGATAACAGTATTGGGTGGAGCTGCGGAGAAGAATCAGGATCAGAGATCGCGAGTCAGTCGACTACGGACAATGTTAAGAATACAGTACCTGGGTTCGAAGTTGCCGCATCCTCCATCTCGTGGTCATCGGCCCGGGCCGAGGTCTCAGAAGTAGCGGCACTGCAACTCCAAAGGATCAGTCGACTAACTTCAGCGTCGACCAGAAATAAAGTTCACACAGAATAAGAAAATATGAGCAGCACGGTTACCCTGATATGGTAGGGATGGACACCTTCATCTTCGGCAAGAGTTTGATCGGCTTCGACGAGGCCGCCCTGGGCTGCTTCGGCGTCTTTTCAGTCGGCGCTGGAGAGGTGGTCCTAGGGCGCTTGGTCGACTGCGTCACAACCCCCTTGCCACGTTCAGTCGAAGGGTCGTGGACGAGCTTCGACCGCCTTTCCGAGCGCGGTGGCACGACCTCCTCCTCCTCCTCCTCTTCCTCATCCTCGACGTCGTCTTCATCACCGACATCATCATCATCGTCGTCATCGTCCTCTGCGACATCCGAGTCCCATTCCTCCTCTTCCTGGCTCTCGCCTCCGCTCGCCTCGCCCTCCTCAGTCGAAGCTTGTGCCCCATTGGGCATCGAGTACAGCTCGGTGAGGGCCTAACAAACGCCCAGACAAGAATCAGTCGACCAGTCGGCAGGATTAACAGAAATGAATACGACGAGGGCGCAGTGGAGAGCAGAGCAAGTGTACCTTGTTTGAGTCGCTGTTGTGGTCGAGTGGAGGAACCCTTCTGGCTCCGCGCGGGTTGTCCTTGTTTCCGGTGACGGCCGCCATCCATCTTTCCAGAGTGACATCGTCGACTGCTTCTGGATGGACTCTAGTCTCGTCTTCGGTCCCACAGTACAACCACATGCAGTGGCTCCGGAACTGGAGAGGCTGGATGCGACGCCTGAGGAAAACCTCCAAGAGGTCCATGCCTGTCACTCCCTCCCGAACCAACTGCACCACGCGCTCCATCAACATCTTCACGTCGGCTCTCTCCTCCGGAATCAGCTTCAGAGGGGAAGGCTTGCTCACTCGGTCCATGGTGAACGGAGGGAGTCCACTCGACTGCCCTGGCGTCGACTGGACCTGGCAGTAGAACCAAGTCGACTGCCAGCCTCTAACGGACTCGGGAAAGGTCATGGGCGGGAAGGTGCTCTTATTCCTCACCTGAATCCCCAGGCCTCCGCACATTTGGACGACTCGGGTTTTCTCATCACCTGGGCTCGCCTTCTTCACGGTCTGAGATCGACACGTGAATATATGTTTGAACAAACCCCAGTGCGGTCGACAGCCCAAGAAACCCTCACACATGGACACGAACGCGGCAAGATAGGCAATGGAGTTTGGGGTAAAGTGGTGGAGCTGCGCTCCGAAGAAGTTCAAAAAGCCACAAAAGAAAACACTCGGCGGCAAGGAAAACCCGCGATCAACATGGGTGGCCAGAAGCACACACTCACCCTCTTCTGGCTGGGGCTGCCACTCCTTCCCCGGAAGCCTCGCAGCTCCGTGGGGGATCAAGCCCTCGTTGGCCATGTCGAGAATGTCATTCTCAGTGATGGTCGACTGGATCCAGTCTCCTTGGACCCAGCCTTTCGGCAGGCGGGATCTGGACGAGGACCCTCCGCGGCTGGTGGATCTCCCCTTCGCCTTCTCCGACGCCGACGCCTTCTTTGCACGCTCCAACGCCGCCGTCTTCTCCTTGGCCATGGTCGCCGGTGAGATGCGCGAAGGGAGGTGGTGCGGGGGCGAGAGCGAGCACGCTGAGCAGGGAGGAAGGAAGCAGAGAGAGGGGGAGAATGCTAAGGCGCAGCACAGAAATCCTCGCCGGGCACATTTATAAGGTCCCTTCCGAGTGGATGACAGGTGGGCCCGGTCGATCCAATCATATCTGGAACAGTTATGCAGACGGGATACATGGCGAAAAAGGCGGCGCGGAGATCGAGGCGTCCATGCCCCGTCCCATCCGAACGCCGCGGTCCGCCCCGTTTCGCGCGCGCCCCAAAATTTCGCATCCTGCGGAATCCGCGAGCAACAAATCAGTCTGTCAGGCGCGGTGTTTCCGGCGATCCGTCGCTCGGAGATCGTCAAAGCCTGAAAGATCACTCGACGCAAAAACAGAATGGATCAAGTCGACTGAAGGCAAGTTGTTTCCTGTCGACAAAGGGATTCTTTGGTCCAGAACAGCGCACAACCGGAGCACAAAGATTAATCGAAAACGACATCAACTCCTTCTTCACTCGAAGCCTCAATCCATTCGGGGGCTAATGATGGGGTTATGTACCTAGGGTAGGGTCATGGACCTGATCCAAGTAACTTACCCCAGGACATCCTTAGAAGAGGTCGCCTTCCAGTCGACCAACGAGGATTCACTCGACTGGCCTGGAGGACTCGACCACGAAGACTCACTCGACCACCAGGAGGTCAAGAGGCACTCTGCACTGCAACGGCCTGTAATCAAGTAGACTTTATGATAGTAAAGGCCCTTTATGTGGGGCGTTACCAGTAACGCCCCAGACTTAACTCACCTTAAACCCTCTCCTGCGTGGGCTGGCTAGGGTCCTGGCGCACTCTATATAAGCCACCCTTCTCCACAGGCAGAAGGGTTCGGCACCTTGTAATCCATACATTCATAATCCACTCGACCGCCTCCGGGCTCCGAGACGTAGGGCTGTTACTTCTTCCGAGAAGGGCCTGAACTCGTACATCCTTTGTGCTTACAACCTCTCCATAGCTAGGACCTTGCTTCTCCATACCTACCCCCCACTTTACTGTCAGGCTTAGAACCACGACAGGTGACGCGAAACTAAACCGATGGGGTGGGGGAGGGACAAAAAAACCAGCGAAATAAAACGGGTGGGAGGTGGGAGGAAGTACCAAAGAAGTACCAAAAAAGACCGGGTGAGGTGGGACAAAAATAAAACCCGGAACGCGACCTACCAGGTGAGTGATCTCGACCGGGTTCGATCGGCATGGCGTGTCGTTCCTCCAGGAGTGAGTGCTGAGAGGAAGAATGGCAAACCTCCATTGTCAATTGGCCGGAGCTGCATCGTCATTTGGATCAGAGCATGGACGAAATCGAGATGGTAGAGGTTGAGGAATTTGTAGGACGTGAGGGTTTAGGGTGGGCATCACGAGAACTCACCCATATCTTGGGAGACGGCAGACCCGAGGTGCAGTCGTGTTCGTGCTTCAGGGGCTGCCACGTGTTGTCCTCGCCGCCATCGCCTGTCGATGCCACTTCAGCGCCACGAGCATGGGACTGAGGGACGAAGGAAAGAGAAGCGAAGGAAGCGAGCTAATGACGTACCTATGTTTGGTATGTAATACCCTCCATTAAGAGTAGATATTTTCTTAAAATCGGTTATTTTGTTTCCTAATTAATGTGATTGAGCAATTTAAGGTAAGGTTAATTAATTTAGATTTGATATTTAGAGACTGATCGTGATTGATTCTTTCACATAAAGACATTACTAAAAATAACTTGCACCAGCATGAAAAGTTATGATCCGTTAAGATTTTTTTCGTCGTGTGAGAGGGTGACGTGAGACTAGACCGGTGGGATGGGGGAGGGACGAAAAAAAACCAGCGAAATAAAACGGGTGGGAGGTGGGAGGAAGTACCAAAGAAGTACCAAAAAAGACCGGGTGAGGTGGGACGAAAATAAAATCCGGAACGCGACCTACCAACTGAGACATTAGAAGTAGAGATAACTTGCACCAGCATGGAAAGTTATGATCCGTTAAGATTTTTTTCGTTGCGTGAGAGGGTGACGCGAAACTAAATCGGTGGGGTGGGGGAGGGACGAAAAAAAACCAGCGAAATAAAACAGGTGGGAGGTGGGAGAAAGTACCAAAGAAGTATCAAAAAAGACCAGGTGAGGTGGGACGAAAATAAAACCCGGAACGCGACCTACCAACTGAGACATTAGGAGTAGAGATCGATACGGGCGACCCATCGTTGTCGTGTCTATGTATGACTCGAAGCAATTTCTATGCGTGTGTCGTCTACAGGAGCCGACCCAGTAGCCACGTGGCCTTGACATGCTGATGTCGTGCCAATGTTGCATATTTTTTCTCTACCCAGTAGGAGCCGAGCTGGGTGATCTTCCCGCCGAGCTGCCTCTGCGCGAAGGCGAAGAGCCTGCCTCCGCGCATCCCATCCCGCGCCTTCCAGGACGCGAACTACAGGTTGAGGCTCCGCAGAGCGCGCTGCAGCTCGTCCCGGCTGATCTGGCCGTCGTGGTCCGCGTCGAACTGCCCCAGCCACGCCCATGAACGCCATCGATCGAGAACGAGCTCCGCTTTGATCGTTTGCTACCCTGGGCTGCTGCTTCCCTCTATCGGAGTGCGAGCAGCTGATGTGATTGTGATGAGAATTGGGCAGCGATCCACCGTCCTATATATAAGGGGGAGCAGGGTTTGCAGCGGCACAGTTACCGCACATTTTTCACAGCTCCAAGGACGCGCGTTTGTATATGACGCGTAAATATTTCACTCGGCTTGGGTGATTTCAGGTTAAAGAATGGGTCGACAGCTAGTGGCCTAGTGGGGTTTTACCAAGGGAATAATCAGCGGTGTAGCTTAAAAGTGCTTCCTTTTATCCTTTAGAGTTGGATTAGGCGAGTGGCATATAATTAGTCTAGAAATGTAGGCTGTAGGGAGCTAATTAAGGGGTTGTATATGATCATATCTTGAGAATCAACATATAACACTTGACAAAAGTATTTCAAGCGCACACTTTCAGAGGTTGGCTACACGTATTTGATGCTCAATCCGTTTCTTTTAAGTATGGGATGACAATCAGGGTCGTACAATTGTACAAACCACTGGAAACAAGGGAGTTAGGGACGATGATACGCGTCAGAAAAGAACCGCCCGCCTTTTGAGCTGTTGGATTCGTGCACTAGAAGCTGCCCATCAGCCGTTTAGTGCAACGCGTCAACTCATCAAGACGAAAGTGCAACAATGGTCCATGTTGCGGTTTCCTCGAGCTTGCATGGCAAACATGTGGGTCACCATGTTGTGGTCAACTCCAACAATGATAATGACAACACCAAGCAGGCAACCCGCCGTAGCTCCACCTCCGGCTTGTAGCATCCCCATGGAGAGCGGTGCTCATTGTTGCGTTGCATCACGCCACTTCGGAGAAGCTGCCCTGCTAAAGGGGAGGACGTGATGACGTGATGTCGCCGTTGTAGCGTTCGACGCCGTGCCGTATGTGCCTCCGCCTAGGCTAGAGTTCGTGGCCGTTGTGTGCCAACGTGGAGTGGTGCTAAGCCGTTCGCCTACCCTCCTCCATCAGCCATTGTCGAAGCCGATGCGCTGCGATCCTGTTGGGTGTCCTTGATTTGAATTTGCCTTAGGACAATCCTAGAGTTTCAATAATTTTAAAGTGGAGAGAGTATTTCTCTTCCAGCAAAACTAGGCTTACAATACTCTAGATTGAGCATCACCTCCACGCCAACGTTTATGACATAGCATTAGCATGAGTCAGTTTACCCTGTCGAATATTATCAATGGTCCTTCATAAGTTAGAAACATTGTCAATAGCTTTGATACTAAAGAGTTGAATCTGAATGGAGTGTGCTCGGTTAACTGGAAAAAAAAACCCAAGAGTTGTGGTTTTCCGAAACCTTCACCACAGTTGGTCGTGGTTTCTTAATATTCTGCCTGGGATCACATTATGCAAGTATTAGAAATAAAATAAAAAAAATTCTTGCAAAGGATGCGTTTATTTATATTTTACACAGGAAATGCACCGACGTATTTGGCAACACTCAACGGGCAGAACATAAGCAAAATAATCAACAGAGCCTGGAGAAACGTCCATCATGTCTAACAACTCTGCAAATCTCCGCAGAGTTTGCAGTGCTGAAAATACAAAGTAGGAAACCCTTGGGAAACCACTGCAAAGGTTGCCCCAAGAAATCCGAAAACACAAACATCCATTTCATTCGCAGAAAAAAAAATCTCATACTCCACACACCCCACGTGTCAGAAGCTGGTCTGAGTTACAGCAGCAGATCAACTCATGCCCAGTTTGATCCATAGGAACCGAGCTGGGTGATCTTGCCGCCGAGCTGCCTCTGCGCGTAGGCGAAGAGCCGGCCGGCCTCCTCCCTGCCGACGGCACCGTCGCGGTTGGCGTCCGCGGCCTGCACCCCTTCCCGCGCCTTCCAGGACGCGAACCACAGGCTGAGGCTCCGCAGCGCGCGCTGCAGCTCCTCCCGGCTGATCCGGCCGTCGTGGTCCGCGTCGAACTGCCCCAGCCACGCCCAGAACTCCTCCGCGGTCACCTCCCCCTGCGGCAGCGCACGGTACCGCATGAACGCCATCGATCCTCCTCCCGCCGGAGCCGGGCAGGCGGGCACGATGTGCTAGCCTTTGTCGATTAGCTAGCCTGGCTGCTGCTTCTCGCTGTGTGAGTGCGAGTGTGAGCTGGGTGATGACTGATGAGGATGTTGAGCGGCCGCGCACGCTGCTATATATACGGTGGAGCCTGAACAGTTACCGCACGTTTTTCACAACTCCACGGACGCGCCTTGTTAGTTGCCGTGTGTTTCACTTGGGTGATTTGGGGTTTAAGAAATGAGTGGGTCAGTAGTGGGGATGTGGCTGGGGAATAATCAGCGGTGTAGCTTAGAAGCTCGTTCTTTAGAGAACGGTTAGGCGAGTGGCACATTGTTAATCTCGAAATGTAGGGGGCAAAGGGGTTGTATATCTCAACAAATGTTGAGAATCGACATAAAACTTGCCAAAAATATAGCTAGCATACTTGGACGTTGGCGACACTTTTGGGATTCCCAGTCGATGGGGGTACAAACATCTACTCCCCTCGAACTATAGGATGAGTGAAGTGCACTGTAGGTCCTTAAACTATTTCAGGGGTGTCACATAGGTCCTCGAACTATGAAAATCGTCATTTAGGTCCTCGAAGTACAGTAAGTGTGTCATCCAGGTCCAAAATCTCACTAACCCCCTCTAAATGGCCAGTTGGCATGGTGAACAGTGCGAAAAATAAAAAAATATGAATAAAAAAATCTGAAAATCTTTGGCATCAAAGATACCCCTGGTGCGTGAATAGTAAAAATGTTCATTAATTCAAAAAAATGTTCGCGAATATGGGAAAAATATTCGCGACTTTAAAAAAGTTCACAAACAATAAATTTGAAAATATGTTCGCGAACCACAAATATTGTTCGTGGGTATGGAAAAAAATGTTCGTGAACCACAAAAATTCCTGACTTTAAAAAATGTTAGTGAACTTTTTATTAAAGTCACAAATATTTTTTCCGAATTCATCGTTCGCGAACATTTTATTAAAGTCACGAATATTTTTTCCAAATTCATCGTTCGTGAACATTTTTTTAAAGTCATGAATATTTTTTCCAAATTCATCGTTCGCAAGCTTTTTTTAAACTCGCGAATATTTTTCCCAAATTCATCGTTCGCGAACATTTTTTTAAAGTCGTGAATATTTTTTCCAAATTCATCGTTCGCGAACTTTTTTTAAACTCACGAATATTTTTTTCCAAATTCATCGTTCGCGAACATTTTATTAAAGTCACAAATATTTTTCCAAATTCATCGTTCGCGAACTTTTTTTGAATTAACGATATTTTTACTGTTCACGCGCCAGGGTCTCTTTGATGACAAAGGATCTCGGTTTTTTTATATTTTTTATATTTATTCTTTGTCGTGTACTGTTCATCACGCACAGGAATTCAGGACTGTTTGCCGTGTACTGTTACGGTTACTGTTTATGTGCCAGCTGGCCAGTTAGAGCCTGTCAGGGAGATTTTGGACCTGAATGACACACTTACTGCACTTTGAGGACCTAGATGACGATTTTCATAGTTCGAGGACCTACGTGACATCCCTGGAATAGTTCAAGGACCTACAGTGCACTTCATTCTTCCTAAATATAAGTCTTTTAAGAGATTCCACTATGAACTACATACGGAGCAAAATGAATAAATCTACACTCTAAAATATGTCTATATACATCTATATATAGTTTATAGTGGAACCTCTAAAAACTTATATTTAGAAACGGAGGGAGTAAAAAAATAAGAGTTGAACACTTCGACTTGCTTGGCTAAATCCTTTTCAATCCTCAATCGGTAATGTAAAAGAAAAAGTTCCGCGTCTACGTATTCCCTCCTGTTTTTTAGTCTGCATATAAAATTTGGTTATCAAGTTTGACTAGCTTTATAGAAAAAAATATAACATTCACAATATGGAAGTAACATTATTAGATGCATCATGAAATTAATTTTCATATCATATAGTTGTAGTATTGTAGATGTTGATATTTTTTCTTATAAAGTTAGTCAAACTTTACGAAGTTTGACTTTGACCAAATTTTATATGCAGACTAAAAGAAACGGAAGGAGTACTTGTTTTAAGAAAGTACTTGTTACAATACCTTTTTTAGAAAGTATACCACTTTGTTTTTTGAGAAAGTACTTGTTACAACAATTAAAAGGTTAATTGAGCATATTTTCTTGGAGAAGGACTCGGACATAGTTTTGTGACAAGTTTTTTTTTGTTGCGAAAAATGCCCATAGAAAGAGGTTACTTGTTTCCTAGCTAAATTATCAAGTGTAAGGATGGGCGCGCCAAAATTTCAGGTGAGCATTTGATTGGTTGTCATAGTTATGTGTTGCTACACAAAACTTGTCTTTTTGGTGAAGTTATAGCTTAGAACCAACTATGCCATAAAAGCTAGGAGTGTAGTTGAGCTATACTACATTCGTCTGGTTTATTGGGTCTCCTTGTATTTTGGCTCAAACTTTCACCTTTGATTTAACTATCAAAAAACAAGTTATCTACCAAAAAATAGTATCGTTGAAAACCTCTTCCATAGATGAATCCAACAATAAGTTCTATGACACACAATTCATATTTTGTTGGTCAAATTTACGTTATAATTTGACATGAAATACAATGGGGATCAATAAACCCAGATGGAGATAGTAGGTGGCAGTTGGATACCAAACTTTAAATTTAATGATTAGCAGCCTCAAATATTTTAGCCAATCCACTTATCTCTAGCCATAAGGCGGCTAATGATATGTTGAGTAAATAGGCAATTTCTCGATTAAATAATTCCATGAGTAAATCACTAGCATGGCATTGACTAAGTTGATGACGTACTGACTTTGATCTAAACATGCACGTACTAAGCAAACAGTAGACAAATCTACACATACTGCTAGTACTGCTAATATGAAATTAATCAGGAGCGGGATAAATGAGTTATACCCTCCAGTAGGCCATGCAGAGGCCGCGGCTTTGGTGGCAGCAGCGGCGTCCTCGGCGGCCTTCTTGTCGGCTTCAGCTTTCTCGGCGGCGGCACGGTCGGGGTCGGTGGACATGGTGATGATGAAGGCAACGCGGACGTAGAGGAAGTAGACGATCGGAAGCGAGCAGTCGCGTAATCGCTGCCCAAAAACCTATTTGCCCCTCACCCCGTATAGGAACCAGAAGGGCGTGGTTTCAGAGACCTGCTCTCCCGTCGACCGTGTACGCGGTGAACGGGATGGAGTCACCGACGGCAGCAGCAGCAGAGGAACGACGTGGGCATGGAGGCGGAGATGCGTTCTGTTTTCGCGGCGGCTATGGTTGGCAGCGCCCCACATATATATGTGCGGCCGCGCGTGGAGAGACGTGGGCTGAACCCACGTCCAAGTCGGTAGCCCACGATCTGACGTCTTAGATCGTGGCCCTACCTGTCAAAGACTCTCCGTTCCTGACCGGCAAAAGAAGCGCATAGGAGCGAGCTCGGCTCGGCTCAATCCCGCAACCCGCGGCGCGTCATGACGAGGCGTGGCGTGGCGAGGCGAGCGGAGGAGGAGGAGTGCGTGAGGGCCTCTTCTCTTCTCAAGCTCCAATAGCATGTAGAAGAGCCACCCTTATAAACCACTCCAACTTTCCTTCCACTAGCATGGTGGGACTAAACTTCTCACCACCTTGTCATGCCACCTACATGGGCCCTTAGAGATCAAATCTGAAATTGTCATATGGGCTCTAGGCCCATTTCACATTTCAACAATCCCCCACCAGATCTCAAGGGCCCACTTTGTCCTTTGTTCCAAACGCTGTTTTGATATACTAGTGTTTCAGTGAAGACCTGTTAAGGTTGAGCTTCACCTAGAGCAAGTAGCTACACTCCTTCACAACTGAACAATGGACTATGCCTTGAATTGTCAGTTTGGCGTAAAGAAGTTTCACCACATGTCTTATTAGTACTGGGCTGCCGAAGGCTGACCCCTCGGGTGGAGCATATAAGTCACACTCCTGGCCTATTCATGAGCTTACTAGAGATCACCCCAATCTCATAGACTGTGACTAGCAGTCGGGCTCACATAGGTGTGTTCCTCCAAAGATCGCTCTGTAGGATAGCATCTTGCTTATACATATAAGCCTTGGAACACATTAAGACAGTAGTCATCCTTCCATACAGCTTCCGAGAGTATTGCATCTCCAACGGAGTGGGTTAGTAAAGTTACTCTCCTCAGTTCACCACTGGCTTGTTTCACAGGTCCTACTTCACGGGATCTCCGATCACATAGGTTGGGTTACCACCATGGCAACTCATGTGGGTCTCATACCCATCTCCCTCGATGCACTATCTATCACTACACGTGATAGCCCTTTCGTAAAGGGATCTGCCAGATTCTTAGCCGTATGGATATAGTCCAGCGTTATCAGTCCAGAGTTTCTTAATTTTCTGACAGCTTTTAATCTCATTCTTATGTGTTTGTTGGACTTCATGTTGTCCTTTGAACTCTTCACCTTGGTGATGACAGTCTGATTGTCACAGTTCATAAGGATAGCCGGAATCGGTTTATCAACCAGTGGCAAGTCCATCAAAAGATCTCGAAGCCATCCTGCTTCAACACCAGAAGTGTCTAATGCTGTTAATTCTGCTTCCATTGTCGATCTCGTTAAGATCGTTTGCTTGCAAGACTTCCAGGAAACAGCGCCACCTCCAAGAGTAAACATATACCCAGTTGTGGCCTTCATCTCATCAGCATCAGAGATCCAATTCGCATCACTATACCCTTCAAGTACCGACGGGTCTCCGGTATAGTGAAGTCCATAGTTCATAGTACCTTTCAGATAGCGCATAACTCTTTCAACAGCATGCCAATGTACATCACCCGGTTTGGAAACAAACCGGCTCAGTTTGCTCACAGCAAACGCGATGTCAGGCCTCGTTGCGCTCGCTAGGTACATCAGTGAACCAATGATTTGAGAGTATCTCAATTGATCTTTAGCCATGCCTTTGGACTTTCGAATCAACACGCTAGGATCATATGGTGTTTGAGATGGTGTGCAGTCAGAATATCCAAAATGACTCAACACCTTCTCAACATAATGGGATTGCAGAAGTGTGATCCCACCCTCATTATCTCTCAGTAGCTTGATGTTCAAGATAACATCAGCCACACCAAGGTCCTTCATCTCAAAGTTCTGAGACAGAAACGATTTGACCTCCTCAATGACTTTGAGGTTTGTTCTGAATATCAGTATGTCATCAACATACAGGCACAGTATAACTCCTTCGCTCCCACCATGGCGATAGTATACACATTTGTCAGCCTCATTAACAACGAAACCAACAGATGTCAGAGTTGTATTGAACTTATCATGCCATTGCTTAGGTGCTTGCTTCAGGCCATATAAAGATTTCAGCAACTTACACACCTTCCTTTCCTGACCATCTATCACAAAGCCATCTGGCTGTTGCATGTAGATTTCCTCATTTAGCTCTCCATTCAGAAAAGCCGTCTTAACATCCATTTGATGGACGAGAAGACCATGTGAGGCCGCCAACGAGAGTAATACTCGAATGGTGGTCAGTCTAGCCATAGGTGAATAAGTATCGAAGAAATCTTCCTCTTCTTTCTGGTCATAGCCTTTGGCCACAAGCCTGGCCTTGTACTTTTCAATCGTACCATCGGGCCTAAGCTTTTTCTTGAACACCCACTTACATCCCAATGGTTTGCAACTATAGGGACGCTCAGTGATCTCCCATGTCCCGTTAGCCATGATGGAATCCATCTCGCTACGGATCGCATCCTTCCAGTAGTCAGCTTCTGGAGAGGCATACACTTCTGAGATAGAAGTGGGAGTATCATCCATGAGGTACACGAAGAAATCATCACCAAAGGTATTTGCAGTCCTTTGTCTCTTGCCCCTACCAAGGGTTTCCTCGTCATCCTCCTCAGGATTTTCATCATGTGTTCGTTCATAATATTCCATAGGAATGGCAGGCTCAGGAGTCTCCTCAGATTCCTGTCTAGAAGTGCTTTGCATATCTCTCATAGGAAAAATATCCTCAAAGAATGTAGCATCCTTAGACTCTATGATTGTACCGACCTTCTGGTCAGGTAACTCAGATTTCACTACTAGAAATCTATAGCCAATGATGTTCTTAGCGTAGCCCAAATTAACGCAGTCCACAGTCTTGGGTCCAAGCTTACGCTTTTTGGGGATCAGCACGTTGACTTTCACCAAACAGCCCCAAGTACGCAAGTACGAGAGTGTTGTCCTTCTCTTTGCCCATCTCTCATAGGGAGTGATCTCATTATCCTTTATTGGAACTTTATTCAGGACATGACATGCCGTCAATATAGCCTCCCCCCACCATGCCTTGGATAAACCCGACGTATCTAACATGGCGTTAACCAGATCAGTTAGAGTACGGTTTTTCTGCTTGGCAACCCCGTTTGACTGGGGTGAATAGGGAGGCGTCCTCTCATGAATAATGTCGTGTTCCGCACAGAAGGAATCGAACTCACTCGAGAAGTAATCTCCACCACGATCTGAATGGAATCGTTTAATTTTCTTTTCAAGTTGATTCTCAACTTCTGCCTTATAGATTTTAAAGTAGTGTAGAGCCTCATCTTTAGTATTTAACAGATACACATAGCAATATCTAGTGGAATCATCTATCAATGTCGTGAAGTATTTCTTTCCACCTTTAGTCAATACACCATTCATCTCACAAAGATCAGAACGTATGAGTTCTAATGGTGCCAAGTGTCTCTCCTCCGCAGCCTTGTGAGGCTGGCGAGGTTGCTTAGCTTGCACACATGACAGGCACTTAGAACCTTTGGCTAAAGTGAAACTCGGGATTAAATCCAACTTAGCTAGCCGCCTCATAACACCGAAACTTATGTGACAAAGACGTGAATGCCAAACCTCAGATTCATTAACACTCGAATGAACATGGTTCACGACTTTATTACAGAAATCTGCGAGGGAAAGGCGGAACATCCCTCCGCTCTCATAACCTTTTCCAACAAATAGTCCATACTTAGTAACAACTAATTTATTAGACTCGAATACCAACTTAAACCCTTCTCTACATAGAAGGGAGCCACTAACGAGGTTCTTCTTGATGGCGGGGACATGCTGCACGTTCTTCAGCTGCACGATCCTTCCCGAAGTAAACTTCAGATCGACCGTACCAACACCATGAACAGAAGCACTCGCGCCATTCCCCATCAATACGGACCCGTGGCCTGTGACCTGGTAAGAAGAGAACAATGAAATGTCAGCACACACATGAACACCTGCACCTGTATCCACCCATCAATCGGTGGGCTGAAACACTGAAAACACAGTAAATAAATTACCGTACCCAGATGCACCATTCTCATTGTTGCCCACAATCATGTTGACAGACTTGGAGTCCTGTCCTGACTTCTTAAACTTGTTTGGGCACTTGTTGGCCCAATTTTCAGTCGAACCACAAGTAAAGCAGCCCTCATCCTTCTTGTTCTTCTTGAAGGTCTTCTTACCCTTCTGCTTGAAGTCGGTATTCTGTTGGACACCGTTCTTTCCCTTGAACTTGTGGGAGTTGAAGTTCCTCTGGTTCACCATGTTGGCAACAGAAGTCCCTTCGGCCCCTTTTCCGTGCGAGTCCTTTGCCCTCGAATTCTGCTCAACACTCAGATGGCCAATGACATCCTCCACAGAGAATTCACGCCTCTGATGTTTCAGAGTGGTGGCAAAGTTCCTCCAGGAATTGGGGAGCTTAGCGATTATGCAGCCCGTGACAAAATTGCCCGATAACTCGCACTTCAGAAGCTCAAGCTCCTTAACAATGCATATTATCTCATGAGCCTGCTCCAGTACAGGACGGTTCTCAATCATCTTGTAGTCGTGGAACTGCTCTATAATATACATCTCGCTCCCTGCATCGGCGGCCCCGAACTTAGATTCGAGCGCCTCCCACAAGTCCTTGGCGACATGCACATGTAAATATGTGTCGACCAGTTTATCTCCGATCACGCTAAGAACTGCTCCGAGAAACACAGTGGTTGCCTCCCTGAACGCCTTCTCCTGTTCAGGAGCAATCGTTCCCGTGGACACGCCGGTGACCCAGAACACGTTCATAGCCGTGAGCCATAAAGTGGTCTTTGTCTGCCAACGCTTAAAATACGTACTGGTAAACCTATCCGGTTTCAGTGCTGCGGCAAAGCCACTTGCCGAAAAATTCCTACACATAATAGGTTTTTGGATTGTTGAGTAAATAGGCAATTTCTCGATTAAATTAATCCACGAGTAAATCACTAGCATGGCATTGAGTAAGTTGATGACGTACTGACTTTGATCTAAACATGCACGTACTAAGCAAACAGTAGACAAATCTACACATACTGCTAGTACTGCTAATATGAAATTAATCAGGAGCGGGATAAACGAGTTATACCCTCCAGTAGGCCATGCAGAGGCCGCGGCTTTGGTGGCAGCAGCGGCGTCCTTCTTGTCGGCTTCAGCTTTCTCGGCGGCAGCACGGTCGGGGTCGGTGGACATGGTGATGATGAAGGCGACGCGGACGTAGAGGAAGTAGACGATCAGAAGCGAGCAGTCGCGTAATCGCTGCCCAAAAACCTATTCGCCCCTCACCCCGTACAGGAACCAGAAGGGCGTGGTTTCGGAGACCTGCTCTCCCGTCGACCGTGTATGTGGTGAACGGGATGGAGTCACCAGCGGCAGCAGCAGCAGAGGAACGACGTGGGCGTGGAGGCGGAGATGCGTTCTGTTTTCGCGGTGGCTAGGGTTGGCAGCACCCCACATATATATGTGCGGCCGCGCGTGGAGAGACATGGGCTGAACCCACGTCCAAGTCGGTAACCCACGATCCGACGTCTCAGATCGTGGCCCTACCTGTCAAAGACTCTCCGTTCCTGACCGGCAAAAAGAAGCGAGCTCGGCTCAATCCCGCAACCCGCGGCGCGTCGTGACGAGGCGTGGCGAGGCGAGCGGAGGAGGAGGAGTGCGCGAGGGCCTCTTCTCTTCTCAAGCTCCAATAGCATGTAGAAGAGTCACCCTTATAAACCACTTCAACTTTCCTTCCACTAGCATGGTGGGACTAAACTTCCCACCACCTTGTCATGCCACCTACATGGGCCCTTAGAAATCAAATCTGAAATTGTCATATGGGCTCTAGGCCCATCTCACATTTCAACATGATAGGTTGTGAGAAATTCATAGATGGCTCAAGGCTCGGGGCTTCCGCAAGAAGATAGTCTTTCTCTTTTGAATTATATGCATAACAAATAGTACTCCCTCTATAAACAGATGTAAGAAGATACTCCCTCCGTTTTTATTTACTCTGAATATTAGAGTTGACTGAAGTCAAACTTCGTAAAGTTTGACCAAGTTTATAAAAAACAATATAGACATTTATCATAATAAATCTATACGATGTGAAAGTACATTCAATAATGAATCTAATGTTGTTGATTTGTTATTGTATATCTTAATATTTTTGTTTATAAACTTGATCAAAGTTTGCAAAGCTTGACTTTAACCAAAGCTAATATGCGAGCTAAATAAAAACGAAGGGAGTACCAACTACTCCCACTGTTCACTTTTGTGAGTCATTTAAGACAACTGAAATCGAACTGTTATAGGTGTTGTTTTATATGTCTAAAATGTCTTACAAAAATGAACGGAGGGAGTAACCAAATATTTACGACAACATGATATCACATGATCATTATTACTCTTGCATCGCAAGAGAGAAGCTAGACACGGGAGACAATTCTCTTTTTTTGTTAGATATTGAAATATTAATATCTCCATCTTCGGTTTCCATTTTCTCTCCCAGCAAAACTAGCTTACAATACTCTAGATTGAGCATCACCTCCACGCCAACGTTTGTGACATAGCATGAGTCAGTTTACCCCGTTGAATATTATCAAGTTAGAAACGTTGTCAATAGCTCTGATACTAAAGAGTTGGATCTGGATGGAGAGTGTCCCGTTAACTAAAAAAACAAGAGTTGTGGTTTTCTGAAACCTTCATCTCAGTTTGTCGTGGTTTCTTAATATTCAATCTGGGGTCACATTATGCAAGTATTAGAAATAAAATAATAAAAATTCTTGCAAGTGATGCATTTATTTATATTTTTATACAGGAAATGCACCGACGTATTTGTCAACACTCAACAGGCAGAACATAGGCAAAATAATCAACAGAGCTTGGAGAAACGTCCATCATGTCTAACAACTTTGCAAATCTCCACAGAGTTCGCAGTGCTGAAAATACAAAGTATAGGAGACCCTTGGGAAACCACTGCAAAGGTTGTCCCAAGAACTCCGCAAACACAAACATCCATCTCAAACTCCACATCATTTGGGGAAAAAAAATCTCGTACTCCACACACCATCGTAGTTACAGCAGCAGATTAACTCATGCCCAGCCTGATCAGTAGGAGCCGAGCTGGGTGATCTTGCCGCCGAGCTGCCTCTGCGCGTAGGCGAAGAGCCGGCCGGCCTCCTCCTTGCCGACGGCGCCGTCGCGGTTGGCGTCCGCGGCCTGCACCCCTTCACGCGCCTTCCAGGACGCGAACCACAGGTTGAGGCTCCGCAGCGCGCGCTGCAGCTCGTCCCGGCTAATCCGGCCATCGTGGTCCGCGTCGAACTGCCCCAGCCACGCCCAGAACTCCTCCGCCGTCACCTCCCCCTGCGGCAGCGCACGGTACCGCATGAACGCCATCGATCCTCCTCCCGCCGGAACCGACCACGATGTGCTAGCCTTGGTCGATTAGCTAGCCTGGCAGCTGCTTCTCTCTGGGTGAGTGCGAGTGTGAGCTGGGTGATGAGGATGTTGAGCGGCGATGCACGGTGCTATATATACGGCGGGGAGCAGAGTTGAGGCACATTTACCGCACGTTTTTCACAACTCCATGGACGCGCCTTGTCAGTGTGTTCCACTTTGGTGATTTGGGGTTTAAAAATAGAGTGGGTCAGTAGTGGGGATTTGGCTGGGGAATAATCAGCGGTGTAGCTTCAAAGTTCGTTCTTTAGAGAACGGTTAGGCGAGTGGCACATTGTTAACCTGGAAATGTAGAGCACAAAGGGGTTGTATGATCAAATGTTGAGAATCGACGGAACACTTGCCAAAAGTATAGCAAAGCATAGTTGGATGCCCAATTCGGTGGGGCTACAAACATCTGAAAAATAACTTCAACACTTCGACTTACTTGGCTAAATCCTTTTCAATCCTCAAGCAGTAATGTAAAAGAAATTTTTTTGCGACTACGTACTTGTTTTAAGAAAGTACCCCCTCAAAGCTTGCAAAAACGTCTTATATTTTAGGACGGAGGGAGTACTTGTTACAACACTTGAAGGTTAATTGAGCATATTTTCTTGGAGAAGGACACTGACATAGTTCTATGACAAGTTTCTTTTTTTAGAGAAAAGACTAAGCCGCGCCCGAGGAAGGCCCGAACCTAGTCCGACTTTGAATTAACAAAACCATCAACCAGTCAGGATTACAAGGGCAGTTACCATACAACAGGAAAAAGAAAACGGCGCAAGATACAAGGTGCTGGAGCAGCTTACAACCAGACAACAAAGCAAGCAACACAAGAAAGTTGAAGAAGGAGCCGCCAACATCGGAGGGCAGCCTCAAAGCCCACTTCACAGGACCGAAACACGACCGCCCTGCCATCCGTCTGCCTCCGAAGAGGGCCACTACCCTCTCGCCCTGGCTCGAAGGGCGCCGGACCGTCGGAAGGCAAAGCGCTCACCATGAGCTCGGATGAACAACGACGACAGGGTTGGCACGGGAAGGAGATTGGAGCGCCGCGGGCGTAAGCATAGCCTACCACAACCTCTCGGACCGCCACAGCCAGGCTGCATAAGCGCAAGCAGAAACGCGGCACCGTATGACGAAGACCAGCGTAGAAGAACATATCGTCGGCGAAGAAGAAGAAGAGCATGAACGCCATCAGCTATCCCAATCCCAGCAGACGAGTGCCAACCTCACACCTGCGTCCCCCAGACGGCGCCTCCAAGAAGGGTAGCGACGAGCAGCGACGCCGCCGTCCACCAAGGGGACAGGGTTTTCACCCAAAGCAGAGTGCGAGGGTAGGAGGTAGGAGGGGACCTCGACGAAGCCTCAAAGGAGGGAACCGGCGCCAAAGGCGTCACCAACGTCGTGGCCTCTGCCTCAAGCCAAGGGTTTCCCCCGACCACCCTCCGCAACGCCCTATCCCTAGGCCAAAGAGGTCGACGGGGCCGGAGCCGGCCAGGAGAGCACAGACCCGGGAAGGGACAGCGTTCATCGACGCACCGGTGCACAAGGCCGCGAAGAGCCAAGCACACCACGGCGCACAGACACCGCATCCTCGCCGTCCGCGCGGCCAAGGACACAGTACAACACCCACCGACGCCGCAAAGCCGCAAAGCCGACGCCGTCCACCAAGTCCGAGGCCGCCACCCCAGTATCCACCCACCACGCACATCCCATCCAAGCTAGTCACCACGCCCACCACCACCACCAGGAGCATTACCGCAGCCACCTCCGAGCACCACGAAGAAAGAGGAGGCGCCTGCAACCGCCTCCCCACGCAGATCCGGCCGGAATATTGGTCAACACCCGCCGGGGCGCCAGATCCGACGACACAGGGGCGGATGCGATGGCCTGAGCAGGAGCAGGGCCACAACCCTGTCCCGGCACGAGGTGGCCAGATCGAAAGGCCCGCCGTCGCTGGGTCCCCCACCAACTCCAGATCTGACGGGTGGAGCAGCAGCAGGAGCCAAATCGCAAAGAAGACGGACCCAGGCCAACACCGGCGGCCACATCAGGCACCACGGCGGGCCAGTAGCAAGGGAGGGCGTCGCCGCCGGGAAGGTGTGGGGGGAGGATCGGAAGCAGCGACCATGGGGGCGGGGGCGACGAGGAGGACTAGCAGATGGCGCGCGGGGAAGCCCTGCCGCCG
>NC_041393.1:96368756-96423506 GCF_002162155.2 Triticum dicoccoides
GGAGCTAGGGGACCGAGGTGGTGTGAGGGTTTCGCCCCCGAGTCGCCCGCTCAGGCGACGCGGGGGAAGGAGAAGGTGTCATGTTGAACCAGTTTGTGACAAGTTTCTTTTTGTTGCAAGAAATGTCAGAAAGAGGTTGCTTGTTTCCTAGCTAAATTATCACGTGTAAGGATGGGCGCGCTGAAATTTCAGGTGAGCGTTTGATTGTTTGTCATAGTTATGTGTTGCCACACTTTACTCACAACTTGGCTTTTTGGCAAAGTCATAGCTTTGAACCAACCATGTCATAAAAGCTAGAAGTGTAGTTGAGCTATAGGAGGCAGCTGGAGACCAAACTTTAAATTAATTGATTAGCAGCCCAAAATATTTTAGGAATCCACTTATCTCTAGCCATAAGGCAGCTAATGATAGGTTATGAGAAATGCACAGATAGCACAAGGCTCATGTCTTCCCCGAGAAGATAGTCTTTCTCTTCTGAATTACATGCATAATTATTCCCAAAAAATTATATGCGTAATAATAAGTAATATATAAGTATCAAGAAGATACCAACTAATGAAATATTTATGACAACATGATAGCAAGAGCTCGTCAAGGCATCGAGGATGCATACATGATTAGTATCACTCTTGCATCGCAAGACAAGCTCAACACAGGAGACATTCTCTTTTTTTGTTAGATATATTGGAATATCTCCTGTCACACCTGCATCGCTAGGAGGTGATGCGGTGGACGCGTGACGGAGGACCCCACCAGCCAGTTGGCAGGAGGGACAAGCGGGACACGGCTATTTAGCCAGCTGTAAGTGTTGGAAATATGCCCTAGAGGCAATAATAAAAGGATTATTATTCTATTTCCTTGTTCATGATAATTGTCTTTTATTCATGCTATAATTGTATTATCCGGAAATCATAATACACGTGTGAATACATAGACCATAATATGTCCCTAGAAAGCCTCTAGTTGACTAGCTCGTTGGTCAAGGATAGTCATGGTTTCCTGACTATGGACATTAGATGTCGTTGACAACGAGATCACATCATTAGGAGAATGATGTGATGGACAACACCCAATCCTAAGCATAGCACAAGATCGTGTAGTTCGTTTTCCTAGAGCTTTTCCAATGTCAAGTATCTTTTCCTTAGACCATGAGATCGTGTAACTCCCAGATACCGTAGGAGTGCTTTGGGTGTACCAAACGTCACAACGTAACTGGGTGACTATAAAGGTGCACTGTAGGTATCTCCGAAAGTGTCTGTTGGGTTGACACGGATCGAGACTGGGATTTGTCACTCCGTATGACGGAGAGGTATCTCTGGGCCCACTCGGTAATGCATCATCATAATGAGCTCAAAGTGACCAAGTGTTTGGTCATGGGATCATGCATTATGGTATGAGTAAAAGTGACTTGCCGGTAACGAGACTGAATGAGGTATTGGGATACCGACGATCGAGTCTCGGGCAAGTAACGTACCGTTTGACAAAGGGAATTGTATGCGGGGTTGATTGAATCCTCGACATCGTGGTTCATCCGATGAGATCATCGAGGAGCATATGAGGGCCAACATGGGTATCCAGATTCCGCTGTTGGTTATTGACCGGAGAGCCGTCTCGGTCATGTCTGCATGTCTCCCGAACCCGTAGGGTCTACACACTTAAGGTTCGGTGACGCTAGGGTTATTAGGAAGACTTGTATGTGATTACCGAATGTTGTTCGGAGTCCCGGATGAGATCCCGGACGTCAGGAGGAGTTCTGGAATGGTCCGGAGGTAAAGATTTATATATGGGAAGTTGTCATACGGTCACCGGAAAGTTTCGGGGGCATATCGGTATTGTACCGGGGCCACCGGAGGGGTTCCGGGGGTCCACCGGGAGGGGCCACCCCTCTCGGAGGGCCTCATGGGTTGTAGGGGGCAGGGAACCAGCCCCTGGAGGGCTGGGCGCCCCCCCCCCCTTGGGCCCATGCGCCTAGGGTTGGGGGGGAAACCCTAGTGGGGGCGCCCCCCTTGCTTGGGGGGCAAGCCCCCTCCCTTGCCCCCCCCCCTCTAGATCTCATCTAGAGGGGGCCGGCCCCCTTCCCCCTTCCCCTATAAATAGAGGGGCGAGGGGAGGGCTGCACACAACATCTAAGGCGCAGCCCCTCCCCTCCCCAACACCTCTCCTCCTCCGTTAAGTGCTTGGCGAAGCCCTGTCGGAGTATTGCCTCTCCACCATCACCATGCCATCGTGCTGCTGCTGGAGCCTTCTTCCTCAACCTCTCCTTCCCCCTTGCTGGATCAAGAAGGAGGAGACGTCATCTGCTCCGTACGTGTGTTGAACGCGGAGGTGTTGTCCGTTCGGCACTTGGTCATCGGTGATTTGGATCACGGCGAGTACGACTCCATCATCCCCGTTCTCTTGAACGCTTCCTCACGCGATCTACAAGTGGTATGTAGATGCAATCTCTCTCCTATCACTCGTTGCTTAGATGAACTCATAGATGGATCTTGGTGAAATCGTAGGAAATTTTTTATTTTCTGCAACGTTCCCGAACAGTGGCATCATGAGCCAGGTTTATGCGTAGTTCTCTATTGCACGAGTAGAACAAAATTTTGTTGTGGGTGTAGATCTTGTCAACTTGCTTGCCGCTACTACTCTTATTTTGCTTCAGCGGTATTGTGGGATGAAGCGGCCCGGACCGACCTTACACGTACGCTTACGTGAGACTGGTTCCACCGACTGACATGCACTAGTTGCATAAGGTGGCTAGCGGGTGTCTGTCTCTCCCACTTTAGTTGGAGCGGATTCGACGAAAAGGGTCCTTATGAAGGGTAAATAGAAGTTGATAATATCACGTTGTGGTTATTCGTAGGTAAGAAAACGTTCTTGCTAGAACCCAATTGCAGCCACGTAAAAGATGCAACAACAATTAGAGGACGTCTAACTTGTTTTTGTAGCAATTGTCATGTGATGTGATATGGCCAGAAGTTGTGATGAATGATGAATGATATATTGTGATGTATGAGATCATGTTCTTGTAATAGGAATCACGACTTGCATGCCGATGAGTATGACAACCGGCAAGAGCCATAGGAGTTGTCTTTATTTTTTGTATGACCTGCGTGTCATTGAAGAACGCCATGTAAATTACTTTACTTTATTGCTAAACGCGTTAGCCATAGAAGTAGAAGTAGTCATTGGCGTGACAACTTCATGAAGACACGATGATGGAGATCATGATGATGGAGATCATGGTGTCATGGCGGTGACGAAGATGATCATGGAGCCCCGAAGATAGAGATCAAAGGAGCTATATGATATTGGCCATATCATGTCACTATTATATAATTGCATGTGATGTTTATTATGTTTATGCATCTTGTTTACTTAGAACGACGGTAGTAAATAAGATGATCCCTTATAATAATTTTAAGAAAGTGTTCCCCCTAACTGTGCACCGTTGCTAAAGTTCGTCGTTTCGAAGCACCACGTGATGATCGGGTGTGATAGATCCTTACGTTCACATACAACGGGTGTAAGACAGTTTTACACATGCAAAACACTTAGGGTTAACTTGAAGGGCCTAGCATGTACATACATGGCCTCGGAACACAAGAGACCGAAAGGTCGAACATGAGTCGTATGGAAGATGCGATCAACATGGAGATGTTCACCGATGATGACTAGTCCGTCTCACGTGATGATCGGACACGGCCTAGTCGACTCGGATCGTGTAACACTTAGATGACTAGAGGGATGTCAATCTGAGTGGGAGTTCATTAAATAATTTGATTAGATGAACTTAATTATCATGAACTTAGTCTAAAATCTTTGCAAAATATGTCTTGTAGATCAAATGGCCAACGCTCATGTCAACATGAACTATGAACGCGTTCCTAGAGAAAACCAAGCTGAAAGATGATGGCAGCAACTATTCGGACTGGGTCCGAAACCTGAGGATCATCCTCATAGCAGCCAAGAAAGATTATGTCCTAGAAGCACCGCTAGGTGAAGCACCCATCCCAGAGAACCAAGACGTTATGAACGCTTGGCAGTCACGTGCTGATGATTACTCCCTCGTTCAGTGCGGCATGCTTTACAGCTTAGAACCGGGGCTCCAAAAGCATTTTGAGCGACACGGAGCATATGAGATGTTCGAGGAGCTGAAAATGGTTTTTCAAGCTCATGCCCGGGTCGAGAGATATGAAGTCTCCGACAAGTTCTATAGTTGTAAGATGGAGGAAAACAGTTCTGTCAGTGAGCACATACTCGAAATGTCTGGGTTGCACAACCGCCTGTCCCAGCTGGAGATCAACCTCCCGGACGAGGCGGTCATTGACAGAATCCTTCAGTCGCTCCCACCGAGCTACAAGAGCTTTGTGCTGAACTACAACATGCAGGGGATGGTGAAGACCATTCCTGAACTATTCTCAATGCTGAAGTCAGCAGAGGTTGAAATCAAGAAAGAACATCAAGTGTTGATGGTCAATAAGACCACTAAGTTCAAGAAGGGCAAGGGTAAGAAGAACTTCAAGAAGGACGGCAAAGATGTTGCCGCGCCCGGTAAGCCAGTTGCCGGGAAGAAGTCAAAGAATGGACCCAAGCCTGAGACTGGGTGCTTTTATTGCAAAGGGAAGGGTCACTGGAAGCGGAACTGCCCCAAATACTTAGCGGACAAGAAGGCCGGCAACACTAAAGGTATATTTGATATACATGTAATTGATGTGTACCTTACCAGTACTCGTAGTAACTCCTGGGTATTTGATACCGGTGTCGTTGCTCATATTTATAACTCACAGTAGGAGCTGTGGAATAAGCGGAGACTGGCGAAGGACGAGGTGACGATGCGCGTCGGGAATGGTTCCAAGGTCGATGTGATCGCCGTCGGCACGCTACCTCTACATTTACCTACGGGATTAGTTTTAAACCTCAATAATTGTTATTTAGTGCCAAGTTTGAGCATGAACATTGTATCTGGATCTCGTTTGATGCGAGATGGCTACTCATTTAAATCCGAGAATAATGGTTGTTCTATTTATATGAGAGATATGTTTTATGGTCATGCCCCGATGGTCAATGGTTTATTCTTAATGAATCTCGAACGTAATGTTACACATATTCATAGTGTGAATACCAAAAGATGTAAAGTTGATAACAATAGTCCCACATACTTGTGGCACTACCGCCTTGGTCACATTGGTGTCAAGCGCATGAAGAAGCTCCATGCTGATGGACTTTTAGAGTCTCTCGATTATGAATCATTTGACACATGCGAACCATGCCTCATGGGCAAAATGACCAAGACTCCGTTCTCCGGAACAATGGAGCGAGCAACCAACTTATTGGAAATCATACATACTGATGTGTGTGGTCCAATGAGCGTTGAGGCTCGCGGAGGATATCGTTATGTTCTCACTCTCACTGATGACTTAAGTAGATATGGGTATGTCTACTTGATGAAACACAAGTCTGAGACCTTTGAAAAGTTCAAGGAATTTCAGAATGAAGTAGAGAATCAACGTGACCGAAAGATAAAATTCTTACGATCGGATCGTGGAGGAGAATATTTAAGTCACGAATTTGGTACACACTTAAGAAAATGTGGAATCGTTTCACAACTCACGCCGCCTGGAACACCTCAGCGTAACGGTGTGTCCGAACGTCGTAGTCGCACTCTATTGGATATGGTGCGATCTATGATGTCTCTTACCGATTTACCGCTATCATTTTGGGGATACGCTCTAGAGACAGCTACATTCACTTTAAATAGGGCACCGTCTAAATCGGTTGAGACGACACCGTATGAATTATGGTTTGGGAAGAAACCTAAGTTGTCGTTTCTAAAAGTTTGGGGATGCGATGCTTATGTCAAGAAACTTCAACCTGAAAAGCTCGAACCCAGGTCGGAAAATGCGTCTTCATAGGATACCCTAAGGAAACCATTGGGTATACCTTCTACCTTAGATCCGAAGGCAAGATCTTTGTTGCCAAGAACGGATCCTTTCTGGAAAAGGAGTTTCTCTCGAAAGGAGTAAGTGGGAGGAAAATAGAACTCGATGAAGTACTACCTCTTGAACCGGAAAGTAGTACAGCTCAGGAAAATGTTCCTGTGGTGCCTACACTGACTGGAGAGGAAATTAATGATGATGATCAAGGTACTTCGGATCAAGTTGCTACTGAACTTCGTAGGTCCACAAGGACACATTCCACACCAGAGTGGTATGGCAACCCTGTCCTGGAAATCATGTTGTTAGACAACGGTGAACCTTTGAACTATGAAGAAGCGATGGCGGGCCCAGATTCCAACAAATGGCTAGAAGCCATGCAATCCGAGATAGAATCCATGTATGAAAACAAAGTATGGACTTTGATTGACTTGCCCGATGATCGGCGAGCGATAGAAAACAAATGGATCTTTAAGAAGAAGACGGACGCGGATGGAAATGTCACCATCTATAAAGCTCTACTTGTTGCTAAGGGTTATCGACAAGTTCAAGGGATTGACTACGATGAGACTTTCTCTCCCGTAGCGAAGCTTAAGTCCGTCCGAATCATGTTAGCAATTGCCGCATACTATGATTATGAGATATGGCAGATGGACGTCAAAACAGCATTCCTTAACGGTTATCTTAAGGAAGAGCTGTATATGATGTAGCCGGAAGGTTTTGTCGATCCTAAGAATGCTAACAAAGTATGCAAGCTCCAGCAATCCATTTATGGGTTGGTGCAAGCATCTCGGAGTTGGAACATTCGCTTTGATGAGATGATCAAAGCGTTTGGGTTTATGCAGACTTATGGAGAAGCCTGCGTTTACAAGAAAGTGAGTGGGAGCTCTGTAGCATTTCTCATATTGTATGTAGATGACATACTTTTGATGGGAAATGATATAGAATTCTTGGACAGCATTAAGGCCTACTTGAATAAGTGTTTTTCAATGAAGGACCTTGGAGAAGCTGCTTACATATTAGGAATCAAAATCTATAGGGATAGATCAAGACGCCTCATAGGTCTTTCACAAAGCACATACCTTGATAAGATTTTGAAGAAGTTCAAAATGGATCAGTCCAAGAAAGGGTTCTTGCCTGTATTGCAAGGTGTGAGATTGAGCTCGGCTCAATGCCCGACCACGGCAAAAGATAAAGAAGAGATGAGCGTCATCCCCTATGCCTCAGCCATAGGATCTATTATGTATGCCATGCTGTGTATCAGACCTGATGTAAACCTTGCCGTAAGTTTGGTAGGAAGGTACCAAAGTAATCCCGGCAAGGAACACTCGACAGCGGTCAAGAATATCCTGAAGTACCTGAAAAGGAAAAAGGACATGTTTCTCATTTATGGAGGTGACGAAGAGCTCGTCGTAAAGGGTTACGTCGACGCTAGCTTCGACACAGATCTGGATGACTCCAAGTCACAAACCGGATACGTGTATATGTTGAATGGTGGGGCGGTAAGCTGGTGCAGCTGTAAGTAGAGCGTCGTGGCGGGATCTACATGTGAAGCGGAGTACATGGCAGCCTCGGAGGCAGCGCATGAAGCAATTTGGGTGAAGGAGTTCATCACCGACCTAGGAGTCATACCCAATGCGTCGGGACCGATCAAACTCTTCTGTGACAACACTGGAGCTATTGCCCTTGCCAAGGAGCCCAGGTTTCACAAGAAGACCAGGCACATCAAGCGTCGTTTCAACTCCATCGGTGAAAATGTTCAAGATGGAGACATAGATATTTGCAAAGTACATACGGATCTGAATGTCGCAGATCCATTGACTAAACCTCTTCCGCGAGCAAAACATGATCAACACCAGAACTCTATGGGTGTTCAATTCATCACAATGTAACTAGATTATTGACTCTAGTGCAAGTGGGAGACTGTTGGAAATATGCCCTAGAGGCAATAATAAAAGGATTATTATTATATTTCCTTGTTCATGATAATTGTCTTTTATTCATGCTATAATTGTATTATCCGGAAATCGTAATACACGTGTGAATACATAGACCACAATACGTCCCTAGAAAGCCTCTAGTTGACTAGCTCGTTTGTCAACGGATAGTCATGGTTTCCTGAATATGGACATTAGATGTCGTTGACAACGAGATCACATCATTAGGAGAATGATGTGATGTACAAGACCCAATCCTAAGCATAGCACAAGATCGTGTAGTTCGTTTTGCTAGAGCTTTTCCAATGTCAAGTATCTTTTCCTTAGACCATGAGATCGTGTAACTCCCGGATACCGTAGGAGTGCTTTGGGTGTACCAAACGTCACAATGTAACTGGGTGACTATAAAGGTGCACTACAGGTATCTCTGAAAGTGTCTGTTGGGTTGACACGGATCGAGACTGGGATTTGTCACTCCGTATGACGGAGAGGTATCTCTGGGCCCACTCGGTAATGCATCATCATAATGAGCTCAAAGTGACCAAGTGTTTGGTCACGGGATCATGCATTATGGTACGAGTAAAAGTGACTTGCCGGTAATGAGATTGAACGAGGTATTGGGATACCGACGATCGAGTCTCGGACAAGTAACGTACCGTTTGACAAAGGGAATTGTATGCGAGGTTGATTGAATCCTCGACATCGTGGTTCATCCGATGAGATCATCGAGGAGCATATGGGAGCCAACATGGGTATCCAGATCCCGCTGTTGGTTATTGACCGGAGAGCCGTCTCGGTCATGTCTGCATGTCTCCCGAACCTGTAGGGTGTACACACTTAAGGTTCGGTGACGCTAGGGTTATTAGGAAGACTTGTATGTGATTGCCGAATGTTGTTCGGAGTCCCGGATGAGATCCCGGACGTCACGAGGAGTTCTGGAATGGTCCGGAGGTAAAGATTATATATGGGAAGTTGTCATACGGTCACCGGAAAGTTTTGGGGGCATATCGGTATTGTACCGGGGCCACCGGAGGGGTTCCGGGGGTCCACCGGGAGGGGCCACCCCTCTCGAAGGGCCTCATGGGATGTAGGGGGCAGGGAACCAGCCCCTGGAGGGCTGGGCGCCCCCCCCATTGGGCCCATGCACCTAGGGTTGGGGGGAGGGGGGAAACCCTAGTGGGGCGCCCCCTTGCTTGGGGGGCAAGCCCCCTCCCTTGGCCGCCGCCCCCCCTCTAGATCTCATCTAGAGGGGGCCGGCCCCCTTCCCCCTTCCCCTATAAATATAGGGGCGAGGGGAGGGCTGCACACAACATCTAAGGCGCAGCCCCTCCCCTCCCCAACACCTCTCCTCCTCCGTTAAGTGCTTGGCAAAGCCCTGTCGGAGTACTGCCTCTCCACCATCACCACGCCATCGTGCTGCTGCTGGAGCCTTCTTCCTCAACCTCTCCTTCCCCCTTGATGGATCAAGAAGGAGGAGACGTCATACGCTTCGTACGTGTATTGAACGCGGAGGTGCTGTCCGTTCGGCACTTGGTCATCGGTGATTTGGATCACGGCGAGTACGACTCCATCATCCCCGTTCTCTTGAACGCTTCCGCACGCGATCTACAAGTGGTATGTAGATGCAATCTCTCTCCTATCACTCGTTGCTTAGATGAACTCATAGATGGATCTTGGTGAAACCGTAGGAAATTTTTTATTTTCTACAACGTTCCCCAACAGTAAGCCAATAGGCAGAGCGTGTGATGTGTGTGTTGTTTTCTCTGAACTTCTCCCCCAAGCTGTATCTCTCCCCTTGGAGAAATCCCCTCTCCCAAGTCTCGTTCCCATCCCAATACCCTCTTCGATCCCAAATGCGTTCATGAGTTCGTGACAGTTGGTAATCAGAGCTCAGGTTTCGGCCCCAGATTTTTTTTCGTCGCCACTCATTCCTCTCGATCGAGCTGTAACATCCACTACAGCTTCCTCCGCGGGCCACAGGGCGCCGCGGCCTGGCGGCGTGGGCGCGCCCAACGATGACCTGACGCCAGAGCGTCAACTGCGCGAGCACCGGCGTGCCAACGACCTCTGCTTCAAGTGTGGAGATCATTACTCCCGCGACCATCGATGCAAGCCTGCAACTCAGTTGCTCACAATTCACGTCGGCGACTATGGAGAGGTTCTCAGCGATGATGCGGTGCATGCCCTGGACCTGCTCGACGCCCCAGCAGGCAAGATCCTGCACCTGAATGTTGCGTGCTCTCCACACACGCGGTTGCTGGCACGGAGTCGCCACACACCATCCGTCTGCGCGCGCTCGTCGGCAATCAGGTGATGCTGCTGTTGGTGGACTCAGGGAGCACACACAGTTTCGTCTCCAAGGAGTTCGCCGAGCGTGTGCATGCAACTTCTGTGCCCGTGCCCACGATGGAGTTCCGGGTGGCCAACGGCGAGCGCATGACGTGCAACAGCATGGTGAAGGGACTGAACTGGTGGATTCAAGGGCACACGTTCGCCACAGACATGGGGCAACTGGATTTGGGCGCATATGATGGCGTGCTCGGCATGGACTGGCAGGAGCAGTTCAGCCCGATGACTTGTCACTGGCTGGAGAAGACACTGACGTTCGAGTACCACGGCGCCATGATCACACTGCAAGGTGTTCGTCCAAGGCAGAACGACAAGCTGGAGGAAATCGAGCCCGATCAGTTGCACAAATGGCAAGCTGGTAATGACATTTGGTACATGGCAGTCCTTGATCTGCCTCGTGCACCGGAGCCGTAGGTTACCAAGATGCCACCCAGTGTCCAGAGCATACTGACGGACTTCACGGATGTGTTCGCCGACCCCAAGGGCTTTCCTCCGCATCGCCGCTATGATCACGCAATCACTCTGGTCGACGACGCGCGCCCCGCAAACTCGCGCCCTTACCACTACTCGCCGCTGCAGAAAGACGAAATCGAGCGTCAGGTGCAGGAGATGCTCCAAAATCCGGCGTGATTGAGCACAGCATGAGCCCCTTCGCCGCGCCCGTGCTGCTCGTCAATAAAAAGGACGACACCTGGCGTTTTTGTGTCGATTACCGCCGGCTCAACGATGCCACGGTCAAGAACAAGTTCCCTCTGCCCATTGTCGATGAACTGCTCGACGAATTAGCTGGCGCGGCATTCTTTTCCAAATTGGACCTCCACGCTGGCTATCACCAGATACGCATGCGCGAGGGCGATGAGGAGAAGACGGTGTTCAAGACCCACCATGGCCATTTCCACTTTAAAGTCATGCCGTTCGGACTGACGAACGCTCCGACGACATTCCAGTGCCTCATGAATGCAATTTTCGCCAAGTACGTCTGTAAGTTTGTCATAATCTTCCTTGATGACATTTTGATCTTCAGTGAAACCTTGGAGGAGCATCTGGAACACCTTCGTCTCGTCCTCGCCCTGCTCCGGGAGCACCAGTTGTACGCCAAGGAGTCCAAGTGTTCGTTCGCCCAGGACAGTATCTCCTATCTCGGCCACATCATATCCAAGGAGGGCGTCGCCACGGACCCCGAGAAGACGCAGGCTATGGTGGCGTGGCCTACTCCAACCAACGCGACTGAACTCCGCGGCTTCCTCGGCCTCACCGGCTACTATCGCAAGTTCATCGCGCACTATGGCATCATCGCCAAGCCGCTCACAAGCTTGCTGACCAAGAAGGGCTTTGAGTGGACGGAGAAGGCGCAGGTGGTGTTCGATATCCTCAAGCGCGCAATGGTGACCGCGCCCGTGCTCGCGCTCCCAGATTTCGCGCGCCCGTTCGCGATCGAGACGGATGCCTGCGACACCGGCGTCGGCGCGGTGCTGGCACAGGAAGGGCACCCGATGGCGTTCCTCAGCAAGGCCCTGGGGGTGCGCAATCAACGGCTATCGGCGTATGAGAAGTTCATTGCCGTCATGATGGTCGTCGAGAAGTGGCGCGGGTATCCGCAACGGGGCCCGTTCACCATCATCACTAATCACAAGAGTCTCTGCAACCTGCAAGATCAGCAGCTTGCCACGGACCTGCAACGCAAGGCCATGGCCAAGCTGGTGGGACTCCAATTCAAGTTTCTTTACCGCCGGGGCAGCGAAAACGGAGCTGCGGATGCTCTGTCCCGTGTGGGTGTGTCGCTGAACCTGGACGCGCTCTCTCTGTGCCAGCCCGCATGGGTTCAGGAGGTGGCAAATTCTTACGCCACGGACGCCGACGCGCAGGATTGCCTGGCTCGGCTTGCGATCCACAGCCCCGACGACGAGGGGTACGAGCTCTACAAGGGGCTCATTCGCAAGCAGGAGCGCTTGTGGATAGGCAAGAACACGGCCTTGCGCACCAAGATCATCAGCGCGCTGCACGACAGCGCGGTCGGTGGCCACTCCGGTGCCACGGCCACCTACCAGCGCATCAAGAAGCTTTTTGTGTGGGATGGATTGAAGGCCGATGTCACCGACTACGTGCGGCAGTGCCCAGTGTGTCAGCACGCCAAGCATGAGCAATCCAAGGCGGCGGGCATGCTCACACCCTTGCCCGTGCCAACTAACCCCGGCGCGACCTCACCATGGACTTCGTGGAAGGATTGCCATCGCCGGAGGGCTTCGATTCCATCATGGTGGTCGTGGATCGACTCACCAAGTCCGCGCACTTCATTCCTCTTCGCCACCCCTTCAAAGCTCCTCAAGTGGCCAAGGTTTTCTGGGATCACGTCGTCAAGCTGCACGGCATTCCGAGCTCCATCGTCTCCGACCGTGATCGTGTCTTCACCAGTGCTCTATGGCGCGAGCTCTTCGCCAGCGCGGGCACCAAGCTGCTCTTCTCTATGGCATACCACCCCCAGACGGATGGCCAGAGCGAGCGCGTCAACCAGTGCATGGAAATGTACCTGCGTTGCACGGTGCACGACGCGCCCCGGCAATGGCGTCGCTGGTTGCCGACCGCGGAATTCTGGTACAACTCATCATTTCATTCCTCCATCAAATGTTCCCCTTTCAAGGCTTTGTACGGCGTCGAGCCCAACATCGGCGCCATGGCACTCTGGGACGACAAGACGGTGCCCATGATCGATGGCGAGCCTTGGGACTGGGGCGTGCACACGGCGCGGCTTCGCGAGCAGATTCTTCGAGCCCAGCACAGGTTCAAGAAACAGGCTGATCAGCACCGCACGAAGCGCTCCTTCGAGGTGGGCAATCGTGTTCTCCTCAAGCTCCAGCCCTATGCATAGTCGTCAGTGGCGAACCGGCCCTATGCCAAACTGGCGTACAAATACTTCGGGCCCTTCGTGGTGCTCGACAGAATCGGCAAGATGGCGTACAAGTTGGAGCTGCCGGCGGACAGCAGGATCCACCCCGTCTTCCACGTATCCCAGCTCAAGCCGTTCACTCCCAACTACACTCCGGTCTTCGCCGAGCTGCCACGACCTCCGGACCTCGCCGGCCACGACGACGAACCAGTGGAGATCCTGGAGCGGCGCATGGTTAAGCGCGGCAACAATGCTCTAGTGCAGGTCAAAGTGCGCTGGCGCCACGACGGGACGGCAACGGCGTGGGAGGACTACGACACTCTGCACCACTGCTTTCCGCACGCGCCGGCGTGGGACACTCAAGTCACCGATGAGGCAGATCAGCACGCTGCAACTGAAGACGGAGCTCGTTCGGAAGAAGAGGGGAATGTCACACCTGCATCGCCAGGAGGTGATGCGGTGGACGCGTGACAGTGGACCCCACCAGCCAGTTGGCAGGAGGGACAAGCGGGACACGGCTATTTAGCCAGCTGTAAGCCAATAGGCAGAGCGTGTGATGTGTGTGTTGTTTTCTCTGAACTTCTCCCCCAAGCTGTATCTCTCCCCTTGGAAGAAATCCCCTCTCCCAAGTCTCGTTCTCATCCCAATCCCCTCTTCGATCCCAAATGCGTTGATGAGTTCGTGACATCTCCGTCTTCTGTTTCCATTTTCTGAGTGGCCAAAATTTGCTTGCAATTATATTGGTTCTTACGATTTCAAGAACAAAGAAAAAAAACCGTTCCTGTAAGCCATGTGGTTCAGCTCTTCCTGAAACCACTTAGTCCCAACTTAATCTTCAGCACATATTTCGACCACAGGTTGTCCCTCGGACTAATATTGCTTGGTCATCGTTATCTGCGCTTTGTTCTTGGTGAATCTATATATGCTTTTCCTTTAAGCCCTCGTCTACAAAATATTCACTGCCTAGTGGTGGTAGGACAATATCTTACGTTATCAGGGAGAATGATGGGAGGAGTAGTCTAAGAGAAGTGATTGTACCAATCTATTAGAAGCCTCAAAACACCAGGATTCTTTGTTTGAAAAGACGCAAAAAAAAAAGCCATTGATTAACGAAGAATCGTATTCTTTTGGTAGGCTTTCCGAGGCATTCGTGGATCGGCGATTGCAGCGCAAAGTGTCATGGTATAGGATGTGATGGGTGCCTGGCTAGCTAGGCCATATCGCCAGAATGATAAACACTTACTTATCCGTCGCTTGCTTAAAAAGAACTATTTATCCTTGTACCAGCAGAGCAGGAAAATTGTGGTGCTAGGCTAATTCACTTACTTACTCGTCACTGTAAAGATAAGGATTTATCCTTGTACCTACCGAGGAAGAAAACTGTGGTGGTAGACTGTTGTGACAGAGCTTGCGTCGCAGTTGAAATTTCAGAAACTGAGCCGAAGCTTTTACTTGAGATTTAAGCTACGATGGTTCCTCTGTTATTCGTTAAAAAGGTGAAAGGCGTCGTCAAATGACATGATTTCGTGCCCCATTAAAGAACACATCTGGCAGCTTAGTGCATTTGAAGATCTGATATTCCCATTCAAAAGACAACGTGTAACAACCTATGTCGAATAATAACATGAAAGCCTCCTTAGAACTTCAGAACTATTATATACCTATGTGCTTATCTACTCTCTTCATCTCAAATAAGTGCCGTGGTTTTAGTTCAAGATTTGAAAGAGAATCATGCTGTTCCAACCAGGGCAAGCAGAGCCTCCCCGATCGAAACTGAGCAGCCATGTGCTGCCAGCGTTAGCTATACCAAAGTTTATATTCGATCTGGACAACTGTTCTGGGACATGCAGAGTGGTCAAAAATCTCTTTCCGTTTTTCCACCAAGGAAAATGCAACAAAAATGCTCAAGCAGCCAAGTCAAAAAGGCTCGGTCTGCAGAACCTGATTTCCAGGCTGAATGTTCCTGAAGAATTCGATTTTCTAAAGTAGATACGGTACCTGACATACTCCATTGGAAACTCGGTGGAAAACACGCTTATCAAAAAGATATAGAAGGAACTAGAGCTCGAGAAGAATGCTCGCGAGTTTCTGTAACTTCGGCATGGAGAGTGGGTTGTTTTCGAGGAAACCGGACAGTCAAGAGTAGTAGTACTCCACAAGACGATCTCAAAGGTCAAAAAAGTTGTGGCGCGTCGAATAATTTTGCCCTTCCAAAAAAAAAAAGAAAAAAGTGAGCAAGGACCAAAAGAAAGAGATAGGGAAGTGCCGTCGCTGGACAAATAATCCTCATCTGAACCAGTAAGGAACACCTATAATAGCACATGGTGAAGTAGAACCACGGCACTGAACATAAATTCTGAGTCAAAGATATGAAAGAAACATCCCAAGTACCAAGAGCGCATTAATAATGAATATACCACAAAGTTCTTTATGGAAGAGTGATAATAACAGTGAAACGCTAAGCAGCAGCAAAGGTTCAAAAGGGAAAAAAATGGTTCCCCCGATAGTTAACTTAGGTCATATTAGGTACAAAATAAACTTACAAGGCAATAATAATGCAGTCCCTTGCCTATATTGTTAGCACACCTTAACAGCTTTGCTAGAACCTATGCCAACCCCCTTCTAACATACACCAGTAAAATATACATAGGATATGTACATCCTCTCGCCAAAAGGCATAAAAAGAAACAGCTAATAAGTCAAATATTGAGGGAACTTACATAGCTCAAAGCTTGCTCATAATCGGTATTTAACATATTGCCTCCATTATATACACAAAACTCTTCTTTGCAGCAAACACAAACTATAGCCTTGAACGGCGGAGGTACTTGATGGGATTGAACGGACCCAGTTGCCGTGCAGAAGCCAACGTTGGTCGTCCATTCGGAGACGCTGTTGGCTTGATGTCCCATCCTTCAACATTTTTCGGAACACAGACATCAAACATTATTTGGCCAAGGACTCCTTGAGGCTCCATCCTGGCTGGATAGGGTAGTGACCGTTTCTGCTCCTCAATCAGAGAATCTGGTTCCCTAGAATCATGATGGTCCTTTGAACTTGGCAAGAAGAAATGGTCGCTGGGACTGTTGGCTACCCTTCTCAGGCTCTCATTTGAATTGGCGGCCACATTGTGTAGATTGCACACACAGTGTGCTATCTTGTAGTCCTGATCCCATGCAGCACTAGTGCCCTCCAGCTGGCTTCTGTGGCAGAAGGTGACAAGAGCTTTCTTCAGTATATCATCGACGGCAGTTCTGTATTCCGCTTCATGCAACTTGTAATGGCCTGCGGGATATAAAGACAAGTTATTTGGCTGTGAATAAAATCTGCAATGATGGCTTCCACAGCAGAGAAGAAGATATCAAGAATTCAAGTAGATGAAACTTAACATAAATAGCCAAATATGTAGCTTTGTAATATTAAATTCTGAGGTAATATTGTATTGACAAGGAATATAAACTTCAAATAGTCAGATCAAACACTTGAGCTTAGTATTGTCTTCTTCGATAAATTAGAAATTCTAAAATGGATGGAAAATATTGTTAGGCAAGATGATGCAAATGCTTGATCCATTGTCTTCTACTGCGATCTACTCCCTCCGTCCCATAATATAAGAACGTTTTTGACACTAGTGTGGTGTTAAAAATGTTCTTATATTTTGGGACAGAGGGAGTAGGTCTCTAGGACCTAAACGTGTAGACATGAAGTTGTTTTCATATCCGTCAGACAATCTTACTGCAATTAACAAATCCAAATATGATATTAATGCAAGGTTTTGGAATGGAAGCCGCCATGACAGTAATTGTGCAAATACATCCTTTTACTAGCAATATATTTCACATTCTAAGTTAGTACTCGGTAATCCTATCTAATAAAACCAGACACTGAAGATAAAATGAAGGCGTACCAATATGAGGGGAATCACTCCACTTGATTACTTTAACATCTGTGCCTAGTTCGACCAAACGCCTGGCGAAACCACAGACAACATGGCATGGAGCAAGATCATCGCCTTCCGAGCAAAATATAAGAACTGAACCCAACCCCTGGATGAACAGTTAAAAGTCAATCGGTGTGGCTAGTGAAGATGATTTGCAAAAATCATAAAGGCAAACCAGACTTACTGCTGATGAGTATAGCGTGTGCCAATATTCTGCACGCTGAGCTTCAATTCTGCTTGGGAAGAGAGTATCCATTCCAGATGCCAGAGCCTTTGCCATCAAGGAACGTAGCATGGATGGTTGAGATGAAGTGCCAATTACAGGATTTTGAAGAAACTGTGTGCCCACATCGCTCACAAAATCCACTGGGCCAGAGTCATAAACTTGGCCAGAGATACAGTTTCTAACTAACCGATAGTCCTTCTACATAATGGAAAATTTACATCAATAATGTTTAACATGTTTGCCGACAAATCCTCAGCTGATAATATGCCAAGTCAAAACATGATGACAATGGCAAAGAAAATGAGGACTTAAACATAGAATGATGATTAGAGACTTCCAAGTATATTCAAGAGATCGAATATATGCAACTGAAAATATGCCTAGTCAGAACATAATGACAATGACGTAAAAAACAACTTCAACAGAATGAGCAAATTACTACACAGTACATGCAAATGGAAGAAAACAAAACCTAGTATATACAGTTCACAATTGACATAGATATGATTTTTAAATAGGTTCCCATTATCCTTTCAACAAAGAGAAATGCATATGTAAACTTCAGGAGAAGAGAAAAGATGGAAATAACATACCATCATTGCATCTCCTTCACATCTTCCGTCTAGTAACTGCGTAACCAATCAAATTTAGTCATTTAAACTGTGAAAGGGGATAGGCAAATAGATGATAGGTACGATGAGGTGGCAAAAGGAAGAATCAAACAAGCATGCACCTGAATAACCTTGTACATGCATCCCTTTGAGCCACCAGAAAAAGAAGCAAACACAGTTGGCAATGGCTTTACTTTCAATTCCTGAAACACCAGCATTTCACATAGTTAAAAACAAAAAATTGTAAAAATAATTAACTGCAACCAAGTGGAAAGATAGTAAACAGAAGTCCCATTCCACGAGAGCTTATATTCATTCTTCTAAACAATACAGAAAGTTTATAATGTGTCAACATGCAAATATTTCAGACTCTAAATCAGCAAGAAGATTATGTAGAGGTTGCCGCTTGGACGGAAAGTATAAAATAAATGGAAAGGGGTGAAGGGTCAAACTCTAAATTAATGTGTTCTGCCAGGGGTTCTTACATCTATACATTTTTGTATATAAATCATTTGGATGATTAAGGAGCAAAAAGAGAAACAGTCCCATGTGTATTACAAAATAGTGTCAGTGCTGGAGTAGGCTAAATACAATATGATCATTGACTAAAACAACAAGGAACAAAGTTACTTACTCCCTCCTTCCGGAAATACTTGTCGGAGAAATGGATGTATATTAGAAATGGATGTATATTTCTCCGACAAGTATATTCGGACAGAGGGAGTATTATTTTCTTCATTTGAACAATAAAGTTATCAATGCTTAATATACAACGTGGTATTTGTGGAGTACAACAACCAAGAAAAAATGTACCTTTGCCAGCTCACTAATAACACCACATGCCAATGTTGCTGCTTTCTCAGAGAGATACCTGGAAGAAGAAAAGAATCAGTATACTGCCATTAGGTGTAAATAGGAACCTAAGGATGCAGACTGCAGAAGACCCCATATTCATGTTTACACCATAGCCCTTCAAGTATAAGATAAGTAGACAACTGAAGCACGAGGCAAGGAACTCCATTGCTAGTGACCTAGTGTTACAATGGTACTCACTCAAGTGTCATTTTAGGTGAAATACCCTGCTGAATGAAGCCTATAGCTCTACCAGCAACAGATGATGCTGATGAAGATCCTCTACCTCCAGCAACATCTGATTTGATGCACTTAATTTGCTAATGATATTCAACAAAATTACTCTGAGGTCTCTGCACAAACTACATAAATGACTACCAAGCTTGCAGATGCACAAACTGTGTTCAGGCAACAAAACTCTGGATGGATGTACCAAACATTCTTAACATATTGAGGTAATCCATGTTATTTTAGCTCCTTTTGCTAGTTCAACATACTAGTAGTTTCAGAAGGTTCAATCTTAGTATTTCATTTTTACTTACTAAAATTGATACCTTCGATTTTTCGCATCCTCATTTGCGCAAAAACGCAAGTACCACAATGCAAAACCTTCCCTTATCCTCCAATAAATAAGCTTTACCAAATCTCAAAGCGTAATCAAACCCCAAACACGCAAAATCACTAAGACGCTAACCACTCGCATGCTGCAGGTACGTAGGCATATATACCTAAAAGTGCACAAAGCGACAATGTAAACCATGCAGAATATAGAAGAGTATAAATTACACAGCTACAGAGATGCTCGAACTAAGAGAACTAACACGCAGTGATGAATCGAGTGACCCATCAAACACTACCCAACAACTAATTGAACTCCAGAAAAATTTTCATAACAAGCTAAACCTGAAGGATAAAGCCTAGTCCCCAATGATTCGGGTAGACACAAAATTAGCGACCAATCTCAAATCAAGCCTAACCGCAGCTACGAAATCAGTGACCAATCTCAGAACCTCTAAAATTAAACCTAACCGCAGCTACAACATCAGTGACCAATCTCAGAAACTCTAAAATTAAACCTAACCGCAGCTATAATTCCACTCCATGAGGCCGCAGAGCTACAGGCGGCCACTTCTATACGAGCCCAGACGAGCAACAGATCTCCCGAATCAAGCAGCTAGCACAAGCGACAAGTAGCAGGGAGCGAGAGCGGGAGGATGGGGGAAGCAGCGCCACTCACAGCGATACGAGGTCGGGGTGGCAGACGAGGCAGCGCCAGCCGAGCGAGGCGTAGAGCTCGACGAACGGCCGCAGCTGCGCCTCGTCGCTCCACACCCACGCGAACACGACCACGACGCCCCTCGCCCCCGACGGCGGCGCGGGCGCCCAGTAGAAGCGGCCGCCGCAGCCGGGCCACATGGCCACCAGCCGCCGCGCCTCCCGCCCTACCTCGCCGGACGGACCTAGGCGGCGAATCGAGGCGGCGGCAGGTGGGGGAGGGAGGGTTTGCGCTGCTGTCTCGCTCGGAAGGGGGACTAGCGGAGACGGGACGGGAAGAGAAGATGGAGATGGAGATGGAGATCGGAAGGGAGGAGATGGGTCGCTTTGGCGTTTGGTTCGTCGCGGATTTGTTTATTTCTTTCTTTTTTGCGTTTCCGTGAACTTCTGCGCCTCCTTTTTTGCGGTTTCTGCACGAGTACGGGATTGGGTTTCTCGTCAGCGGGTTTGTTAAAGAAATGATTTTCGTGGTGATGGGTCAAAGCTATCCTACGCGGCTCGTATGATAAAGATGAGGAATGCGTACGTACCCCGTGCACGTATAGAAATACAATTCAATAATGTTTCATGTAGGAAGGCCTGTTGATTCTAAAAAAAAAAGTAAATAGTAGGGGGGGCTGTTTGAATGGAACCATGGGGGCTATATTTTCGGAGATTTTTCGTATCTAGCTTTTCCTTTGAAGATACTAGCACATATGTCTGTGCGTTGCAACGAAAAAAAATGATGAACACGTCACATGCCTTGCATGAGCCAAGGCCACTAACCATCCTCGACTTTGATGGCGTGAAACTTACAGTTTTTATTATTCAAAAACTTACAGTTACTCTATTATGTGTAACCAACAGGCTACTCACATAACATGAAAAGAACAAATTTTGAGTCAAATTAAGGGCTGATCATCTAGGCATGGATGAGAACCCAGGTAGATATTCTTGTCTAATTGGTAGAGGATCTGCTTGTAGTTGAAGAAAATGGGCGAGTGGGCCCTGGAGGTGCCGATGATCAGGGACGAAGCCACGAAGCATACTAAAGAGGGACCAATGGAAAAGATAAAATGTTAAGAGGGACAAACATACAAATTTAGAACACTTTAAGCTAACAATCTAAGGGTCTCTTTGATTCAAAGGATTTCCGTAGGATCTTTGAAGGATTAGAATCTTTAGGAATTTTTCCTACGTCGATCGTTTGATTCGTAGGATTGAGTCCTGCAGGATTTTTTCCTAAGGATTCACTTGTACTACATTTCACAGGAATTCTAACATCCACTCCAACCTCTTGGAAGAAATCCTTTGTTTTTCCCATGGAACAATCAAACAAACTCAAATCCTATAGGGATCCGCTGGACATGCCATTCCAATCCTACGTGTTTCCTATTCCTGTGTTTTTGCAGTCCTATGAATCAAAGAGGCCCTAAGGTTGTTTCAGAAAATAGATTGCCATGTGGCAGCCATGGCCCTAGCTCGCCCCCACTGGCTTCGTCACTGCCAATGATCCGCTCGTACGTGGCCTTCCGTAAGTCGGTGTGGCCCGTCCTTTGAGGCAGGACGCTATAACTAATCCACACAGCCACTCCTGGTTCACCGCCGCTTCTACTTTGCTCGTCGACGCAACGCTCGACCATGGCGCTCATGTCATTCCTGTTGGCGCAACTTCGACCTTGACTCACGGCTTACTGGCGGTGCTTTCCAGCGAAGTACACACACGTGTATGAAGCTAGGCTAAGTAGGCCGCCGGATCGTTTATTATAGAAAATGACAAATTCGAAGCGCATACTCATGCCAGATCGTACAACTTTTATGTTGTTTTGTATGGCCGATGCCTATGTTGACAAGAGTTGCTATATTTTGTCATGCAGAAATAGATGGAGTGGTACAAATAACATGCTTGTCATGTAATATTACCTAGATTTGAGTTGTGTGCATTCATGCTTGGCACATATCTAGCTCCTTGTTGTATCGTGTATGGATGCATTCATGACGTAAAGTTTGAAATCCGAGGTCCCTCACACAACAAAATTTGATCTATTTTTGATGTTTCACTTGTGTCACATATAAACCTTTTTCATCACGGAAAGCGCCCCCGTGATGTTTTCCGGCCGTCACCCCATCGTCACCGAAGCGCCGTCATGGCAAATAAAATTTTGACGATACCATTTTTTCGACACACACAATCACATTTCAGGTGACGAGCCAATAATGTCACCGATTGATGTTGTCATTGACGACCCAAAATGTCACCTATATGGCCCAATATGTCGCGTAAGATCATTTTGGCGACGATAATCCGTCACCGGTGATCGGACCGGAGGGTTGACCGGTCAAAGATTCAGACAGGTGGGGCTAGTAGTTGCCGACTTGGTTACTTCCATGTGGGTTTGTCATGAGTTTTATCGTCGACGGTCCTGTCAGTAATATGTTGGCCGTCAGTTTGACCGGACAACGATGCTGATATATGGGCTGGGCCCAGAAGATGCTAACGTGGCTGCTTACATGTGGGACCATGTGTTCTATTTCGGTGACGCTGTGTCCTCTAACCGGTCAATGATTCTGACATGTGGGCCCATTGTTGTGATGACGTGGATGCTGGCACGCAGGTCCATACGTGGGTGACATGGCTTCTTACGTGGGACCGTACGCTTGTGACACCATTCATGATCGTCACAGTATTTAGGCATGGTCAATTTGCATTATATTGCAATTGGGGGTCACATTTCATTCAATATTGATTTTTAAAAATAAATTAATATGAATTCATGTGAAATTTAAATTTCAATCCAAATTCAGCAGTCACAACTTTTAGTAAACCGCAACCTTCACAATTGTGAACTCAAACAGACTGTACAAGACATTACAATAGCCAACCATGAGCCACAGCTACAGAATGAAAATTAGACATATGCCTTAATTGCATTGGTCACATCTCATTGGATGGTGCCAACGCAGTCCGGGCGATGAACTTTAGCAATCCGTCAATATCATCAAGCCTGTTTTCGAGATCTAAGGTGTTCACTTCCTTTGCTTCCTTGACGAGGTTAGGTTCTTGTTGTTTCCTCCACATGGGCAGTGTTCATTCATTCAAGACGGTTATGCAGATATAACAGGCCCAATAACAGACTTTCAATTTCAGCTTGTTGCTCTGACAGGGCCTTCTTGACACCTTCTAGAACTTTTTCATGCTCTGCAAGGGTAATCTTCACACATTCTTGGCAATGATGCAAGGGTAATCTTCACAGAATTTCAGCATGTTTGAATATAATTTTATGTTAAATATTTTTCAAATAAACATTGATTTCTCTTGAATGGTTTGACACATTTTTTGAAAAAAATATTATAATATTTTTTTCACTTTCTATAAACCATTTCAAAAAACTGACAAACATAATTTGAAATGCCTAAACATTTTCAGAAAACCTTATGAACGTTTCTATTAAAGGTACACAACATTTTTATAAATTAAACAAACATTTTTTTTAGATCGTGTTAAGTTTTCTCAAAATTTTATGAACAATTTTTTAAATGGGTGAACATTGTTTTTAATTTCACATTTTTTAATGGTATGAAACTTTTTTTAAATTACACATACTTTTTACAGTGTATAAACATACTTAATTAAATGTCATAAACACTTTTCTTACATTACATAAACATATTTTATTTATGTTTTCAATTCTTTTATCTATTTACATAAATGTTCTAGAAATGTATGCTTGCATAAGTAAGTGTTCAAGTATTCTTTTAAATGCCTGTATTTAGAAATGTTTACCACACATTAAAAATCTTCATCGAATGTAATAGTTTGTTGGCATAATTTTTTTAAATCAAGCAACTGAAAAATGTTCACACATTTAAAAGTATGTTCTTAGTAGTTTTAAAGAATGTCCAAAAAATACAAATTTTGTTCACGTAATAGGAAAAAAATGTTCATACCTTTCAAAAACAATGGCTGTGCCACTTAAAAAATATTCACGAGTAAGATCCAGATGGGCATGTAAGGCACCCTCGTTCAACTAGCCACCTTTACTCATCGACACTGTGGGGTTGATATTAAACTTGGGAACGTTGCTGCTCGGACATGCACTTCAACTGACCTTATGCACTTGTAGGACATAAGAAGGTAGTAAAATTTATTGGCTAGAATTTTAAATTTGGAATTGTAACTCAAAGAATTTCTTCTAGTAATTTGATGTCATGTTGTTTAAGACAAATTTTAGACATGAAGTATCAAGTTTCATATAAACACAACCTGGCAATTATTTGAGAGTTTCTCTTATGTACTTGTCTAAACAAAACTCTTTGTTTTATCTATGAATAAAATTCAAAAATGTTTTCTTATTTTTTACATGGCAGTTGTGACGATCCGTTCTTTGGAGAAACTGATGGGAAGATTGTTCAGATGTCAGCTGATGGTCATGCCATGGAGGTGTTCATGAGTGTTGTTGTTGATGTGTTCATGCCCAAACCATGGGGATTGAGGTTCTAGAGTTTATGATTAAGGAGGTCATCAAGAAGAAGAACACCCCTGGTCCAACTTACTTCAATGATGGACGAGACAATGTTCAACTCATTGATTTATATTTTCTTGAGTATGGATTGCCGTGTTGGTTAGTTTTATTGTGTTGCTTAATTTCAAGAGATTAATGGTAATGGGCATTTGTTGTTAGCAAATAGACAAGACATGATATCCATGATTAGATGGGGTCAAAATAATACTTGATTAACCCTATTTTTAGAAGGCCTTGATGAAATAAATGACAAGCATATTTATCCCTTTTCACCTTTATGAACAAATATCAGAACCAATAGGTGCATATTTTTAAGTTTAACAGGAGGTGTGTTTTGAGTTTTTCATAGGAGAGAGGTGGGAGCTGCTTGGGATTTTCTAATATTTATTGAGAGTTTATATTTAAGATGGTACTTTAAAGTAGTTACTTGTGTTTACAAACCTCCATAAATAATCAATGTAATATATTTAATTCATTTCCTGTGTAATGATATTCACCCTCTTGGTCTCTCGTAACCAATATCTTCTCAATGTATAGATACGTAATATTCCTTGTTTATAAATATATTAATTATTTGTCAAAAACATGTGATAGAGACCATGTCATCGACCAAATAAATGACAACTTATTAAGAATTGGCATCTATGATATGTATTATTGGATTATATCCATTATATACTTAAGGTAATTGATGTTCTAACAAAAAAAGAGAAATAGTCTACATCATACAATTTTGAAACATATGACAGTCAACTACCCAACCCTGAGTTAAGAAATCATGTCTAGAGGACACAATATTATATAATACAATATATTATATAGTCATGCTCCTCCAGTGATTTCCACTGAGAACCTCACGATCAACACACACACCACTCGATTCAGTCCCTTCTTCCCTGTGCCACCGGCCACAACATCCTCTCCTCCTCTACCCAATGATGTCAAAATCAGTATGTGGTACATGTTCTTCATGCCAGCACAAAAGCGACTCAATTCATTGGGTTCTAGGATTCGGTGTTTCTTAACTAGAGGTTCTTGGTCTCCTGCATGGAGACGACAATTGCGTTGCAAGGAGGCTTAATGTGATGCAACTTTAAATGGTACCTTAGTTGTGATAAGTGTATACATCTTGAAATATATATCTGCCTCAATCCATTACAAGCCCATTCGACGAAACCATGAAGAAGATCCACCCATAAGTCAGCAAGCACCCCTTCCTCATCACGTGCATTGTGAAATCGCCATCAAGTTCTTGTTGTTGCCTATGTCCACAGTCAAACCAACATGTTGGCACATTGTGCCGGTGGTGGTCTTCTCCACGACTCAGTACACTGACAATTTATTCCATACACAACACAGACATCAGGTGAACCCATGTTCTCTCGATAGCGCACTTCACCTACGAGGCACAATTAGTCATTGCCAACTTCAGGCGATGGTGAGTAAAGACGTTTGTGCCGCTACTAAAGAAGTTGTCCCACACATGTGGTGTAGCTAGGATTTGGAGTGTAGATCAATGGACACATTTTTTCCCGAAAAATACAACATGGCGACTGATACGTCCATTTTGCATCATGCTTTTATATCAATATTCATTGCATTATGGGTTGTTACTACACATTATGTCACAATGCTTATGCCTTTTCTCTCTTATTTTATAAGGTTTACGTGAAGAGGGAGAATGCCGATAGTTGGAATTCTGGGCTGGAAAAGGAGCAAATATTAGAGACCTATTCTGCAAAACTACAAAAGTCCTGATACTCCACGAAAGTCAGTTTTGTAATATATTAAAAATATTGGGCGAAGAAAGCACCAGAGGGGGGCCACCCAGCAACCATGAGGGTGGAGGGCGCGCCCTACCCCCCTTAGCGCGCCCCCTGCCTTGTGGTCCACCTGGCAGGCCCCCGATGCCCATCTTCTGTTATATGGTGTCTTTTGCCCTGGAAAAAATCATAAGAAAGCTTTCGGGATGAAGCGCCGCCGTCTCGAGGCGAAACCTGTGCAGGACCAATCTAGGGCTCCGGCGGAGCTGTTCTGCTGGGGAAACATCCCTCCGGGAGGGGGAAATCGTCGCCATCGTCATCACCATTGATTCTCTCATCGAGAGGGGGTCAATCTCCATCAACATCTTCACCAGCACCATCTCATCTCAAACCCTAGTTCATCTCTTGTATCCGATCTTTGTCTCAAAACCTTAGATTGGTACGTGTGGGTTGTTAGTAGTGTTGATTACTCCTTGTAGTTGATGCTAGTTGGTTTATTCGGTGGAAGATCATATGTTCAGATCCTTAATGCTATTCAATACCCCTCTGATTATGAACATGAATATGATTTGTGAGTAGTTACATTTGTTCCTGAGGACATGGGAGAAGTCTTGTTATAAGTAATCATGTGAATTTGGTATTTGTTCGATATTTTGATGAGATGTATGTTGTCTCTCCTCTAGTGGTGTTATGTGAACGTCGACTACATGACACTTCACCATGATTTGGGCCTAGGGGAAGGCGTTGGGAAATAATAAGTAGATGATGGGTTGCTAGAGTGACAGAAGATTAAACCCTAGTTTATGCATTGCTTCGTAAGGGGCTGATTTGGATCCATATGTTTCATGCTATGGTTAGGTTTACCTTAATTATTATTTCGTAGTTGCAGATATTTGCGAGAGGGGTTAATCATAAGTGGGATGCTTGTCCAAGGAAGGGCAGTACCCAAGCACAGGTCCACCCACATATCAAATTATCAAAGTAATGAACGCGAATCATATGAGCATGATGAAAACTAGCTTGACAGTAATTCTCATGTGTCCTCGGGAGCGCTTTGCTTTATATAAGAGTTTGTACAGGCTTGTCCTTTGCTACAAAAAGGATTGGGCCACCTTGTTGCACCTTAGTTACTTTTGTTACTTGTTACCCATTATGAATTATCTTATCACAAAACTATCTATTACCGATAATTTCAGTGCTTGCAAAGAACACTTTACTGATAACCACTTGTCATTCCCTTCTGCTCCTCGTTGGGTTCGACACTCTTACTTATCGAAAGGACTACGACAGATCCCCTACGCTTGTGGGTCATCAGCGACCTATTCATAAAGAATTTATGAAAAGCACATAGCGTTGATATCTTCTAAGAATATTAAAATTCATAAATAAGTATGAAAAGTGCATAAACAAAGTCATCACACCTTATTTGTTGGTGAAGGGATGAAAAGGGAACATTGACTTTCTACATGTTTCAGAGAAAGAGCTGCAACTATTTTATGATAAAAATGCATAACTTACCAATTACTAATTACAACCAGTTGATACGTCCATTTTGCATCATGCTTTTATGATGATATTTATTTCGTTATGGATTGTTATTTCACATTATGATACAATATTTATGCCTTTTCTCTCTTATTTTACAATATTGAAGAGAGAGAATGCCAGCAGCTGGAATTCTGGACTGGAAAGGAGCAGATTTGAGGTACCTATTCTGCACAACTCCAAAAATGTAGTCCTGAAACTTTACGGAGAATTATTTTGGAATATATAAAAATATTGGGCAAAAAACAACAGAAGGGGACCCACCAGGTAGCCACAAGCCTGGGAGGGCGCCCTACCCCCCAGGGCGCGCCTCCGGGGCTTGTGCCCCCCGGGCATCGTTTGGTGCCCATCTTCTGCTATATGGAGGGTTTTGACCTAGAAAAAAAATCATAAGGAAGCTTTCGGGACAAAGAGCCGCCATTTCGAGGCGGAACCGGGGCAGAAGCAATCTAGGGCTCCGGCGGAGCCATTCTGCCGGGGGCACTTCCCTCCAGGAGGGGAAATCGAAGCCAACGTCATCACCAACGATCCTGTCATCAAGGGAGGGGCAATCTTCATCAACATCTTCACCAGCAACATCTGCTCTCAAACCCTAGTTCATCTCTTGTATTCAATCTTTGTCTCAAAACCTCAGATTGGTACCTGTGGGTTGCTAGTAGTGTTGATTACTCCTTGTAGTTGATGCTAGTTGGTTTATTTGGTGGAAGATCATATGTTTAGATCCTTAATGATATTTATTACCCCTCTAATCTCGAACATGAATATGCTTTGTGAGTAGTTACGTTTGTTCCTGAGGACGTGGGAGAAGTCTTGCTATAAGTAATCATGTGAATTTGGTATTCGTTCGATGTTGGGAAGTGAAGCGCCTTTAGTGAGTGGGAGTGAAGCTCCTTTGATGAGTGGAATTTGGTAAGGAAAAATTTATATTACATGCTAAAATTTACTGTTACACGTCATTACGGAAAATCATCCTTGAAGGGTTTTTTTCAGGGTATCTTTACCTCGACCGGAAGAGCAAAGAGTTGCCCCTCAACCTACTGCACCTACTGAAAATATTTACTATGAAATTCCTTCGGGTATGATAGAGAAACTGCTAGTTAATCCTTATATAGGAGATGGAGCACTACATCCTGATATGCATCTAATCTATGTGGATGAATGAGGGAGTCCTGGACTAGGGAGTGTCCGGATAGCCGAACTATCATCATCGGCCGGACTCCAAGACTATGAAGATACAAGATTGAAGACTTCGTCCCGTGCCCGGATGGGACTTTCCTTGGCGTGGAAGGCAAGCTTGGCAATACGGATATGTAGATCTCCTACCATTGTAACCGACTCTGCGTAACCCTAGCCCTCTCCGGTGTCTATATAAACTGGAGGGTTTTAGTCCATAGGACGATCATAACAACAATCATACCATAGGCTAGCTTCTAGGGTTTAGCCTCCTTGATCTCGTGGTAGATCCACTCTTGTACTACCCATATCATCAATATTAATCAAGCAGGAGTAGGGTTTTACCTCCATCGAGAGGGCCCGGACCTGGGTAAAAACATCGCGTCCCTTGTCTCCTGTTACCATCCGCCTAAACGCACAGTTCGGGACCCCCTACCCGAGATCCGTCGGTTTTGACACCGACATTGGTGCTTTCATTGAGAGTTCCTCTGTGTCGTCACCGATAGGCTTGATGGCTCCTTTGATCATCAACAACGACGCAGTACAGGGTGAGACTTTTCTCCCCGGACAGATCTTCGTGTTCGGCGGCTTTGCACTGCGGGCCAATTCGCTTGGCCATCTGGAGCAGATTGAAAGCTACGCCCCTGGCCATCAGGTCAGATTTGGAAATCTAAACTTCACGGCTGACATCCGCGGAGACTTGATCTTCGATGGATTCGAACCACAGCCGAGCGCGCCGCACTGTCTTGATGGGCATGATTTAGCTCTACTGCCGGACAGTGCCCTGGAGGCCGCACACGAGTCCGCTCCGATCCTCAATTCGGAGCCGGCTGCCCAGATCGAGGATGGGTGGCTAGACACTGCCTCGGGGGCTGCTACCCCTACGGCGATGGAGCCGGATACTGACCTTGTCACTTGTGAAGCTCGTGACTCCGAGGTGCCGGACTCCTCGCCGGACTCCGAACCTCCTGCGCCCCTACCAATCGAATCTGATTGGGCACCGATCATGGAGTTCACCGCTGCGGACATCTTTCAACACTCACCTTTTAGCGATATCCTGAGTTTGCTAAAGTCTCTCTCGCTATCAGGAGAGCCCTGGTCGAATTGCGGTCAGGATGGTTGGGATGCGAACGACGAAGAAATTCAAAGCCCACCCACCACCCACTTTGTAGCCACTGTCGACGATCTAACCGACATGCTAGACTACGACTCCGAAGACATCGACGGTATGGACGACGATGCCGGAGACGACCAAAAATCAGCGCCTACTGGGCACTAGAAAGCCACCTCAACTCATGACGTATACATGGTGGATACACCAAAAGGAAGCGATAACGAGGAACAACGGGACGCGGTGAAGGATAATTCCCCCGAAAAACAAACAAAACGGCGACGCAAGCGCCGCCCGAAGTCCCGCCTCGATAACAACAACACTCATAATGACCCAGCCATAGAGCAGGGTGAACCAGTGGACGACGAACATGCAACCAAGCAACCATCCGAACAGGATGAATTCGACAAGCAACCCATCCCCGGCGAAAACAATAGTCCAGACGATCTCACGCCGGACACATCACCGAAGCATAAGAACCTTCACAAAAGGCTCGTCGCCACTGCAAGAAGCTTGAAGAAGCAGAAGCGGAAGCTCAAAACAGCGGAAGACGTACTCAGAATGAGATGGAGCAAAGTACTCAAGACCGCAGACAAATACGGCAATAGTCACCAAACAAAGAGCTACCCGAAGCGCAAGCTGTTGCCCGAATTCGACGAGGAGGCCGTAGAGCCACCACAATCAAAAAGCAAAGAGGCCGCCTGGCCGGATAGACGACCAGATGACAGGCTAAGAGCGGCAAGCGGCGCCGCACACAAGCTGGCACATGATACACATAAAGATCCTCGCAAAAAGGATGGCCCGGTCAGGTCCATTTATGGGCCAAAAAAGAGGGCTCCAAGAAGCAACACAACACGCCGAGTGTCCGAAGACAACGGCACACCTAAATACAGGGGCGCTGCACACCCACTATGTTTCACCGATGAGGCACTGGATCATGAATTTCCAGCGGGTTTTAAGCCCGTAAACATAGAGGCATACGACGGAACAACAGACCCCGGAGTCTGGATTGAGGATTATATCCTACACATACATATGACTAGAGGAGATGATCTCCATGCCATAAAATACTTACCCCTCAAGCTCAAAGGGCCAGCTCGGCATTGGCTCAAAAGCCTCCCAGAAAATACCATTGGAAGTTGGGAAGGGCTCGAGGATGCGTTTAGAGCAAATTTTCAGGGGACTTTTGTCCGCCCTCCGGATGCAGACGATTTAAGTCACATAACTCAATAGCCCGAAGAGTCAGCACGCAAATTCTGGAACAGGTTCCTCACCAAAAAGAACCAAATAGTCGACTGTCCGGACGCCGAAGCCTTAGCAGCTTTTAAACATAACGTCCGAGACGAATGGCTCGCCAGACACCTCGGCCAGGAAAAACCAAGAACAATGGCCGCGCTAACAAGCCTCATGACCCGCTTTTGCGCGGGGGAAGATAGCTGGCTGGCTAGATGCAGCACCAGCGACCCGGGTACATCTGAGGTCAGGGATGGAATTGGGAAATCACGACGCAGAAAAGATCAGTGCCGGAATAAGGAAAATGGCCCAAAGAACATGGCGGTCAACGACGGATTCAAAAGCTCTCGGCCGAACAACAAAACACTGCCTCTTAAGGACAACAGTGACGAGCTATCCAACCTAAACAAAATCTTGGATAGGATATGTCAAATCCACAGTACCCCCGGGAAGCCTGCGAACCATACCCACCGAGATTGTTGGGTCTTCAAACAGTCCGGCCGACTTAACGCCGAACACAAGGGGCTCGACACACCAAGCGAAGACGATGACGAACCCCACAAGCAGAGCACCGGAAAACAAAAGAACTTCCCAGAAGAAGTAAAAACAGTGAATTCACTTCAAGTGATAACAAGGAAAAACACGGCGGCGTCTATCAAAGCACATGCCGCACGGTCCACCCCAGCGGAATCCCGAGATTGGATGACAAAACCAATTACTTTCGACCACCTGGATTACTCCAGGAGTATGCGAAACGCAGGATGATCTGCTTTGATATTGGATCCTATAATCGACGGACTACGATTTACACAAGTCCTAATGGACGGCGGCAGCGATTTAAACCTGCTATATCCGGACACAATCCGCAGGATGGGGATAGACCCTACCAAAATTCGCCATAGCAGCACTTCCTTCAAAGGAGTGACGCCATGCCCTTACGCCAATTGCACGGGCTCCTTACTACTAGAAGTTGTGTTCGGTTCATCCGACAACTTCCGTCGCGAAAAGCTAATTTTCCATATCGCCCCATTTAAAAGTAGCCATCAAGCACTATTGGGACGTGAAGCTTTCGCCCGCTTTAACGCAATACCGCATTACACGTCTCTTACACTTAAAATGCTCGGTCCACGCGGCATTATCTCTTTGAAAGGTCGCTTAAGACCCCGGACACGGCTAGGCGAGGCCGGCATAAATAAACTAGGAGCTTCCTAGCCGCATACCCCTTTACAAGGGGCTGTGAGCATGAACAATAAGAGCCAACAAAAGCTCAACTTCATTCACTTTTTCATTCTCTGTTTTAAATACATTTCTTGCACGATATCTTTCCAAACTAAGTTCCTCTCTTTTACAGATGAACAGCGTGCTACACCCGTCCAGGATACAGCACAACGGAGACACAGGCGCAGACGTGCAGCAGGGACCCGTTGCAAGGATTCTTTTCAGATTAAGACCCTGCGTAAACCTTTTTTACTGTCTCTTGTTGATACACATCCCCCGGTTTCTTATCACAACCGAGGAGGAGGCTGGCGTTTTGGCATCGACCGCGTCAGCAGATTTCGCGCGTACCCGGACACTAGGGGCTTAGGGCATCGTTCTGCCCGTTTTCATAAAGACCGAATACCTCAGGGAGTGTTCGGCTTCTCGAGTTAGGCCTTATATGCATCAGCTCCGAATCATGTCTTTGGTCAAATGTTGGGTTTTCCCGGCTCCTGTGTTTTGCTGCCTAGGATGAGCCACTATATCCGTCATGGCAAATCCGGACAATCTATTCAGCTCAGCCCACTCAGCCAACCGATCGGTCAACGGAAGTGAACGCTCCGGACTGTGGAATTGAGACCAAAACAGCTCTTCCATCCCGTGATCCTTTTGGCTTCGGAAGTGCACAACCGCATCCGCCGCACTCGCCGCCAAATCCAGATAAGGATCCTCCGCACCCCACAGCTGGCCCAGCTGAACATACTTCGGATCTGTGAACTTCCTGCGCAGCAGAAAGGGCTTTCCAGCCGCAATGTCTCCTGCCTGACGCAGCTCCTCCTTTATAGCCCTCAGTGCAGAACGAGCATCCTTGGCTTCGGCGGTGGCGTTCTTCAGGTCCTCTTGCTCCGCTCGGCGTTCTTTTTCAAGAACCTCATAGCGGTCGGTAACATCCTTCAGCTTCACGGCCATTCCGGCTATCTCCTCCCTGCTTCGGCAGTGAGCAGCCTTTTCGGCTTTTAGTTTTCAGCCTACCCTCGAGGCAGCCGCATCACTCCTTCTAGCCTACTCCTTGGCTCGAGCAAGCTCTGCCCGAAGGTCCTCCACAGCAGCGGCACCATCTGTATCCAGCATACATGTTGTAAGGAGTGGGCGTCAGCTCCCTTACTAGGTGACCGCGGAGAAACAACCTACCTTGTGACTCGTCAAGTCGTTTATTGACCAGCGCGATGTCCGCATCCGCAACGTCGAGTTGCCGCTTTAGCTCGGCAACTCTATCAGTCCAGCTGGCCACCAGACGATCCGCCACCTGCATAGGAAAAGCGAGAATTAATAACTGAGATTATGATCCTCGGCACGCGGTCGCTTTCGACAACATACCGAGTCTCAGGGGTTACTATCTATACAGGGCGCACTCTATGTGCAAAAATGTCAAAAGGTATGTCATTTTTACGTACCTCAAAACCCGCCAGTAAACTTCTGATGGCATCATGCAACCCGCCCTCAGCGGATGAAATTCTTTCAATCACCGTACTCATCAATGTACGGTGATCTTCGGTGATCTTCTGAGATAGACGCTGAGGGAGTCCTAGACTAGGGGGTGTCCGGACAGCCGGACTATCAATATCCGCCGGACTCCAAGACTACGAGATTGAAGACTTCGGCTCGTGTCCGGAAGGTACTTTCCTTGGCGTGGAAGGCAAGCTTGGCAATACGGATATGTAGATCTCCTACCATTGTAACCGACTCTGTGTAACCCTAGCCTCTCCGGTGTCTATATAAACCGGAGGGCCTTAGTCCGTAGGACGAATATACATCTCAACATTCATACCATAGGCTAGCTTCTAGGGTTTAGCCTCCTTGATCTCGTGGTAGATCTACTCTTGTACTACCCACATCATCAATATTAATCAAGCAGGACGTAGGGTTTTACCTCCATCGAGAGGGCCCGAACCTGGGTAAAAACATTGGGTCCCTCGTCTCTTGTTACCATCCGCCTAGACGCACAGTTCAAGACCCCCTACCCGAGATCTGCCGGTTTTGACATCGACATTGGTGCTTTCATTGAGAGTTCCTCTGTGTCGTCGCCGATAGAGCGGATGCCTTTACCCGTCTTCAAAGACGGTGTTTTCGCCGGAGGGGCCTTGGCCGCCGGCCAAACTATCCGGCTTGGTGGTTTTCTCATGACCGCCTGTCCGGCCACCGCTTCGGCAATGACTTCTCAAGTCGTCGAAAGCAATCTTCACGTCAGCCCTAAAGCTGCCGAACAGTCAGATCCAATAGAGATCTCGTCTGTTAACGAGCTCTTGGATCGCATCGCCGCCCTAGGAGTCGCTATGGACTATAATCAGATTGGGCTCAAAACCGATCTGAGAGAGATTAACTCTCCCCAGGCCACCCACCACGTCGCAGTGGTAGAGGAACAACACGGCAATTCTTTGCCAGTGTTGAAAACAATTCACGTCCGGATTCCCGAACCCTCCATGCCAGATTCCCGCGGAGGGACGGACTTCGATCGAGCATTGAACCTAAAATCATGCGTCGCTCCGGACTCACTGTACTGTCTCCAGCAAACCAAGCTTCCGAATTCGGAAGCCCCTCGGCCTTTGAGCCCAAAGATGGGCAGGGATCTGGATTTTACTCCACCCACCCGCCCAGACATATGCGATCTATCTCTAATACGGCAAGAGCCTTCCGAAACAGTACATCATTACTGGGCCAGATTCCTCCTGGTTATGGACAGGATAAAGGACTGCCGAGAGGAAAGCGCAATCTCAATCTTCTGCAATAACTGCACGGACAAGGGAATTCTGAACGCCATTGATCGTCGCAAGATTACACGCTTCACCGATCTGGCGTCCATAGTATGAAAGTACTGTGCGATGGAAAGTTTCCGGAAAACTGAAAATCAATTTTGGGATAATCCGGCCCCAAACCCAGTCCGCAGCAAAAGGGCGCCCTACACTGGCGCCCCAGAGGCAAAAACTAAAAAACAGAAACCCGATAAGGGAAACGGAACCGTACTGGAGGGATGGCTCAATGGACCCTGTAAACTTCATAGTGCAGAGGGAGCCGTCCCAACACATAGCCTTAGAGCATGTTGGATATTACGACAGGTAGCCAAAAGTGGCAAAGAGCTCCTAGCTCCGGGAAACCACTCCAACAATACCAGCACGGTATCAGCAGTCTTCGAGACTTTCGCATCAAATAATATGCGAAAACGAACAATCCGCGAACTCGCCGAAGTCTACCAAGTAGCAACAGCAAACCCATGGAGCGACACAGCTATTACCTTCAACGCCAGCGACGAGCCCACATTTCGAACAACCAGAGCCCCAGTCGCACTGGTACTTAGTCCCATAGTGGACGGCTTTCGACTGACAAAGGTCCTCATGGATGGCGGCAGCGGACTGAACCTCATTTACGAGGAAACTCTGCGAAAAATGGAAATCAATTGGAGCCATATTGAGCGAAGCAGCACAACCTTCAGAGGAATAATCCCTAGCCGGGAAGCGCGCTGCACCGGAAAAATCACACTAGATGTGGTGTTCGGCTCTCCGGACAATTACAGATCCGAAGAAGTCACGTTCCAGGTGGCCCCGTTCAGCAGTGGCTATCACGCCATACTAGGACGAGAGGCATTCACAATTTTTCAAGCAATACCTCATTACGGGTACATGAAGCTCAAAATGCCTGGGCCCAGCGAAATAATCACTCTCGTTAGTGATCCGGACATAGCACTCCGCGCCGAAAATAAGACAGCCGCACTAGCCCTCGAGGCACTATCCGAAGCCTTAGCGGCAGAGGAACTCACCGCGCTGCGCTCTACGGTGAACAGGGACGATGTGATACTTGATAAAAGATCCAAGTCCACCTCCTTCAAACCAACAGATGAGATAATAAAATTCCAGGTCCACCCAACGGACCCAACAAAGACGGCCTCTATCGGGGCTCGGTTGAACCCCGAAGTTGACGCCGCACTGCGCGATTTCCTTCGGGAAAATTGGGATATCTTCGCCTGGCATCCCTCGGACATGCCCGGAATCCCTCGCAGGTTGGCGGAACACAGCCTAAACATCCTAAAAGGGTTTAAGCCAGTCAAACAGGCTCTTCGTCGACTTTCCGAGCCCAAAAGACAGGCAATGGGAGAAGAGCTAGCCAAGCTATTGGAAGCCGGATTCATTAGAGATATCAAACATCCGGACTGGCTAGCAAATTTGGTGATGGTACCAAAGAAGGATAAATCCTGGCGCCTCTGTGTCGATTTTAAAGACCTCAATAAAGCCTGCCCAAAGGATCCCTTCCCTCTCCCCCGCATTGATCAAATTATCGATGCCACAGCAGGGCACGATTCGTTGTGCTTCCTGGACGCGTACTCTGGCTATCATCAAATCAAGATGGCGGAAGCAGATCAAGCCGCAACGGCATTTATCACTCCATACGGACCATTCTGCTTCAACACGATGCCCTTCGGACTCAAAAACGCCGGTGCAACATATCAGCGCATGATTCAAACATGTCTGGCCACCCAGATCGGCAAAACAGTCGAGGCATACGTAGACGACGTAGTCGTCAAAACAAAACACGTCGAAACTTTAGTAGACGATTTGAGGCTCACATTCGACAACCTTAGAGCATATGACATCAAGCTGAATCCGGAAAAATGTGTTTTCGGCGTACCAGCCGGAAAGCTGCTGGGCTTCAACGTATCCGGTAGAGGTATTGAAGCAAATCCGGCCAAAATCCGGGCTCTGTCATAGTTGGATATTCCAAAGGACCTCAAGCAAATACAAAAATTAACAGGATGCGTGGCAGCTTTAAGCCGTTTTATCTCCCGTTTAGGAGAGAAGGCGTTGCCCCTTTATCGCCTCCTAAGGCGCACCGAACACTTTGAGTGGACGGATGCCGCCACTGCCGGACTCGAAGAAATAAAGGCCATATTGGCAACAAATCCGGTCCTGGCTGCGCCCACTGGGCGAACCAATGTTGTTATACATCGCAGCAACACATCAAGTTGTAAGCGCTGTCCTCGTCGTCGAACGAGCGACAGAAGGGCATAAATTCCCTCTTCAAAAACCAGTGTATTACGTATCCACTGTGTTAACCCCCTGCAAATCCCGTTACCCGCACTATCAGAAGATAGCATATGCGGTATTCATGGCATCTCGGAAGCTCCGGCACTACTTTCAAGAGTGTTCGATAACAGTGGCCTCTGAAGTACCAGTCAATGACATTATAAACAACCGCGACGCAACGGGCAGGATTGCAAAATGGGCCATCGAGCTCTTGCCATTTGACATAACTTACAAACCTCGACGAGCCATAAAGTCACAAGTTTTGGCTGACTTCGTCGCCGAATGGACTGAAGCCGAACTCCCTAAAGAGTACGGCGCATACTCCAATTGGACTATGCATTTCGACGGCTCCAAAATGTTGGCCGGACTGGGGGCTGGCGTCGTATTGACGTCCCCCACTGGAGATACTGTCCAGTATGTACTTCAAATAATGTACACGGACTCCAACAATGCAGCCGAATACGAGGCCCTATTACATGGTCTCCGGATGGCGGTCTCCATGGGCATTCAGCGCCTAGAGGTGCGCGGGAATTCAAACCTTGCAATATCCCAAATAAATGGAGACTTTGACGCCAAGGATCCGAAAATGGCAGCATATCGCAATGCTGTCCTGAAAATGTCAGCTCGGTTTGAAGGACTAGAATTCCATCACATAGCCCGAGATAACCAAGCGGCCGACGTCCTGGCACGCATCGGTGCGAAACGTGATGCTGTCCCTCCAAATATCTTCCTGGAACGGCTCTTCAAGCCATCCGTACTATGGGAAGAGGAGCCCGGTAGCGACAAACCGGAGAAAACCGCACCAACCGATGATTCAGCAGATGACATAACACCCTCCGCCCACGATATAATGGCAGTAATCGCCGCGTGGACAGAACCTTTCTTAGCCTACTTACTCAGGCAGGAACTTCCCGAAGACCAAAATGAGGCCCGCTGCATAGTCCGGCGATCGAAGGCCTGCAAGGTCCATGAGGGAGAACTTTATAAAAAAAGTACTACCGGAGTCCTTCAAAGGTGTATCTCCGAAGAAGAAGGGCGAAACCTCCTGGCTGAAATCCATGCCGGACTAGGCGGACACCACGCAGCAGCCCGGGCCCTGGTAGGAAAGGCCTTCCGTACATGATTTTATTGGCCGACGGCTCGGGCAGATGCACAGGACTTGGTCCAGCGATGCGTTGGTTGTCAGCTCTTTGCTAATCAGAGCCATATGCCACCCACCGCCCTCAAAACCATACCCATTACCTGGCCATTCGCGGTATGGGGGCTTGACATGGTTGGACCCCTTAAAGGGGGAGCCCACAAGAAAAAAATACCTATTGGTCATGGTGGACAAGTTCACCAAATGGATAGAGGCCAAACCGGTGAAAACAGCAGAGTCCGGACCAGTGATAGACTTTATATCAGAGGTGGTACACCGCTACGGAGTCCCCCACAACATCATCACCGACAACGGCACGAACTTCACGGCCGATGAGGTCAAGTCATGGTGCAAAAATATGGGCATTAAGCTCGACTATGCGTCAGTCTATCACCCTCAAACCAACGGTCAAGTGGAAAGAGCAAATGGTCTAATAATGAGCAGCATTAAACCCAGACTAGTGAGGTCACTCACCAAATCAGACACCCAATGGGTCGAGGAGCTCGACTCCGTACTCTGGGGGCTGCGGGCAACGCCTAACCGTACTACCGGATTCACACCATTTTTTATGGTATATGGCGCAGAGGCAGTCTTGCCCTGCGACATTATTCATGACTCACCTCGAGTGCGCATGTATGAGGAAAGAGAAGCTGAGCTGGATCGGCAGGACAGCTTGGACACATTGGAGGAAGAACGTGACATCGCGAAGGCTCGTTCCGCATTCTATCAGCAGCAGGCCCGAAGATATCAAAGCAGAGAAGTACGGGCCAAGACTTACAACGTTGGCGAACTGGTTCTACGCCTGTCGGACAAGAAAAAGGACAAGCTCAAGCCCAGATGGGAAGGCCCCTTCATTATTGATCAAGTACTGACCGACGGAGCATACCGTCTACGAAATGCGCCGGACAACCGACTCGAGCCGAACCCATGGAACGCAGCCCGACTCCGACGATTCTATGCCTAGCGCCGGACTAAGAGTTCGTCCCCTTCCCTCGTCCAACCTTTTATATTTCGGCTGTCTTTTGTTTCTCTTTTTATCCTTTTAACTTAAAAGCCCTTCGGGGCCTATTTTCGCATTCTTTGCATACGCACGATGTGCCATCCGCACTCGTTATTCCTGGGGACTTCTTTCACAGAAGCTCAATTATACGGGTTTTATACCCAACACATGTGTCAAGCTTCCACATGTACCTTTTACTCGCCATTATATGCATCGATATGACTTAAGTTTTGGCCAAGCTAGGTTGCCTGGCTCCTGTGCTTACCCCTACGTTCCCGATTGTTCGGCTAGGAGGTAAAGGGAGCACCTCTGCGATTGTTACTGCCGGGTCAGCCGGATGTGTACCTCAGACTGGGTGAAGCCGAAAGCTAGCGTTCTTAAGGGAATATTCGGTCGGTGATTTAAAAGATGACTTTTTGCTTATTTATCTATCTGCCCCCAGATGTTTTACTGCTCTATCGGCAGTCCGGACATGCACTTTAGGGCATGCCTCCCCAGCGAAAGGAACCCTTAATGGAACTATTCTCCCTGGAAGATGTTTCTTACTAACCATGTAATATAACATAACTAGTTGGGCACTTGTCTGATAAAGCACTAATGACCCCTACGCCTGGTCTCCATGCATACCACGGTTGTTTCTTAACCAAAAAGGTATTCGGACACACTCCGGACTCTAGGGTCCCGAGGTCGAAGCGAAAAGGTCGGCAAAGACAAACGATCTACAATCCGGCTAGAAGGCATTTCACATGTCATTTTAAAGGATAACATACATTGTCAAGTTTATTGATTGTATTCCTCCTCAATCCCGTCTAACAGGCTGTCTAGTTTACAGTCCCGTTGGGAAAACTTAGCAGCCAACTCTACTTGGCTGTACACTAAACTCACAGGGATCTCCTTCCCATCGAGCCCCACCGGTCCAACTTCGGCCATGTGGTTGGGGTCCGCCTTCTTGTACCGCGTCTTCACCATGGCCCAAGCCTCCCTGGCACCTTGACGGCAAGCTGATATCTTCCACAACCGGAAGCGCTGCCGCACTCCCTGCAGCTTCTCCGCAAGCTCCCCGAGACCCTCGGGCAGGGTGAGGGCTGGCCATAAAGCCTGTACGGCGCCACTCATTGCCTACTGAACTCGTTCAAGTAGCTGCAACAGTTCGGGAAGTTGATCACCCATTGATACGGGCATCTCCTCTGCAGGACGACCCGTGAGTATACCTACAAGACATATCATGTCAAAACACTTCCTCGCCGAACTCTTCTTTTCAAAAGAGTTCGCTCAAGCACTTACTATATATGCCGCGACGAAGCCGTTGATTCTCCTTGACGGAGCCGGACAGCTCGGCCTGTGCGCCTTTCAGCTCTTCTCCGAGCTTGGCGTTGCCATCTTGGAGCTTGTTCCTTTCTTGCTGAACCCTGTTCAGCACACTCTCGCCAGCCTTTAGCTGGCGCAGCAATGCTTGCCTGTCCGGCTCCGGCGGCACCTGCAATGTCATTATTAGACTCGCGCGCACGCCGCACAACGCTTATATTAATTTATACAAATGTGTTACCAGGAGGGGTCTTTCCGTCTCCTCCCGCGGCAGCAAGTGCGGCCTCAAGTTGGGCCCTGCAATCTTGCAGCTCCCGAGACAGCTGGGCATTCTTCTCGTTAAGAGCCTGAAATTTCAAATGATCCTTAAATCAGTTAGCATAACTAATTTAAGTCTCGGGGGCTACTGGTGTATACAACCATTAAAATTCCCTTACCTGTATGTCTTTAGCATACTGCTCCGTGGCTCTGGTAAAACCATTTTGAGCAGCACGGAGATGCGCGTCCCCTACGTTAAAGGCATCCAATGCCTCAGGGGAAAAGCACGCTTCTTGAAAAACTGTCCGGCGGCGTCTATGATTCATAGCGCTCTCCACCTCTGACTTGGTGGCGGACAGTCTGTCGGTATCCTCCGTTGGAGCAGGATCCGGTTCGCGTCTTGCGTTTGCCTCCCCCTCCAGCCCGGGAGCTGGAGCCTGGCTGGTGTTGGTTGGGTCGGCAATTCCTGCGCTCGCAGTCCGGCGAGCGCTTTTTCTCCTGTAGAGATCATGAGCACTCAGGCGTTTCCTCGGAACGTTGCTCTAAAAATTCGAATACGAGCTATACCTTTGTGGCGACATTTCCGTCCGCACTGCGCTCCTTTTCCGCCTGCTGGACCGGACTGGCCTCTGTTGGTCAGCTGCCGCGGGCTTGGCTTCCTGCCGTAAAGGCGCTTCCTGCGAAATACCATCGTTCACGAGGGTCAGAAGGAGGCAGGGAAGAGATACGGGTGTCCGGACTTCGGTCGCAGGCACCTGTGAAGCCAAATTCAGTCCGGGGTAGTCCGCCGTAATGGCGACCAAAGCATTGTCTATGCTGAGTTGGTGATACACCCCGTCGATCAGCTCCACCTCGATGTCCGGATCCTCCTCGGAGGCCGGACCTAGTGATCCTTCCGGATCCTCGGGTTGTGGAGCAGGACTCACCATGTCCTCCACAGTCCGGCGTAGACCCTGCGCTGAAGACATAATGTAAGAAGCTTAAACTTCGAAGACACGGGTAAAGCCCTTTGGGGTGTTCGCTTACCCATCCTCTGGGGTTGATCATGGAAAACCCCTCCAGAGGGTTCGGGCGAAGGAAGTCCTCCTTCTCCCCCTTGTACAGACCGGACAGGATCTTCACCAGATCCTCGGTCGAATCCGGCCCTTTGCGACCGTGCCGGGTAGCATCGTCCTCCCCGTTGAAATCCCACATGGGGTGGCCTCTGTATTGCAGCGGCTGCACCCCCCCGCTTGATGCACATCGCCATGACTCCAATCATGGTCAAGCCGGAATGAGCCATTAATCTTATCCGGCCCATCAAGTAATGGATGCTCTTGTCTTCCTCCAAACGGGGGCTCCGCGGGCGCCAGCTGAGGCGTTTCTTCAAGGGAGCAGCATCAAACTCCGGGAGGCCGATCCGGACTGGGTCGGGCAACGGAGCGTCTACTATGTAAAACCACTCCGAGGGCCAGTCTTCGGACACCTTCTTGGGGGTGCCGGATAGGTATCCGGTCCCGGCGATGCGCCATATTTCGGCGCCACCCACTTGATATATGGACCCCTGGTGAGAACGGGGTACGAGGCAAAACAACCTCTTCCACAATGCGAAATGGGGCTCGATGCCCAGGAACAGCTCGCAAAGAGCTACGTAGCCCGCGATATGCAGCACAGAGGCGGGCGTGAGGTGGTGGAGCTGGAGTCCATAGAACTTCAGGAGCCCGCGGAGGAACGGATGTATTGGAAATCCGAGCCCCCTTATCAGATAGGGGACGAAGCACACTCGCTCCCCCTTGTTGGGGCTTGGAGTGTCCTCCGCCTGCCTCCCACCTTGATAAGTAACCAGTCCGGCTCGGACTGGGACCATGAAGGCTGGAGGAAGTAACCCCTCCGTTTGGAGCTTCACTAGCTCATTGTGCGAAATAGAGCACCTCCTTCAATTCCCTGGTGATGGGCTAGGAGCGCGTGAGGAAGAGCCGCGTTGACGATCCATGGTGGAATGGATTTCTAGGTCAGAGGCACTTCGATGGAGTATACGCGGGAGGAAGACGGTGCGGTTTGGATCTGGGTTCCTGCCTCTTTTATAGGCAGACGACCCGCACAATTAGGGGGTGAAATGTAAAAGGCACCCTGGCTTTTCACATTCGTGCGACGCGTGGAAGAGGGCCATTATTTGGCGTAGAAGCCGAGGAGCACAGTATTCAAGATGAAGCCGGACACTATTTGGCAGGTACATGGAAATTGAAGGGAGAACCCGCCTTGCAACGCCGAAGACTATAAACACGCTGGACTTATCGTCATTGAAGCCTGGTTCGGGGGCTACTGAGGGAGTCCTGGACTAGGGGGTGTCCGGACAGCCGGACTATCAATATCCGCTGGACTCCAAGACTACGAAGATAGAAGATTGAAGACTCCGGCTCGTGTCCGGAAGGTACTTTCCTTGGCGTGGAAGGCAAGCTTGGCAATACGGATATGTAGATCTCCTACCATTGTAACCGACTCTATGTAACCCTAGCCTCTCCGGTGTCTATATAAACTGGAGGGCCTTAGTCTGTAGGACGAATATACATCTCAACATTCATACCATAGGCTAGCTTCTAGGGTTTAGCCTCCTTGATCTCGTGGTAGATCTACTCTTGTACTACCCACATCATCAATATTAATCAAGCAGGACGTAGGGTTTTACCTCCATCGAGAGGGCCCGAACCTGGGTAAAAACATTGGGTCCCTCGTCTCTTGTTACCATCCGCCTAGACGCACAGTTCGGGACCCCCTACCCGAGATCCGCCGGTTTTGACACCGACAGACGCCCTCTCGAGCAGATCCTTCAGCTCCCCCGGCCGTACACCAGTAGGTGCCGAACTCTCCGGCCCCGCCGGACTCGGGGAGACCCTCCTCGACGACACTTCAGGGTCATCCGCCCCGTCTGACGGCGCGGCAGATGGAGGCGTCTCGCTCTCCATCATCTCTGGACGAAGGTCCCTCGAAGATGAGCTCAGCTGAGAAGGACGGAGATCCAAACTACAAGATAACAACTTCGGTTATCCTCAAAAGCAAAAATAGGGATGTCCCTTATTACAGAACTCCCCTTTTTCTACTTACGGCTCGCTGGAGGGCTGATTCCTTAAGGGAGATAGTGCGGCCGGGGTTTCCCCTGGCGTAGGACCCCCTGGTGAAGATTTCTTCCCCCGCTTTGAGGCCTTGGCCTCTAGATCTTCGGAAGCGGTCCTCTTCTCCCCCTGGAAGGAGGGATTCTCGATCCCCCCTTTCTCGAAAGCCTCCTCAGTAGAAGCGGTAGTTTCTCTGTTTTCCCCTTCGCCCTCCTCTGGAGGCGCAACCTCCAGCATCTTGACCAGCACCGAGCCCGGCGCGGTCTCCGGGAGGGGGGCCGGACACCGTATCAGTTTTGCTTGCGCTATCCACTCCTGTTCAAAGGATGATTGGTTAAAAGGCAAATTCAAGATATGCAAACAAACGGTATGTCCGGGCATAGGGCTACTTACTTGAGTATCCGGGCGATTGCAACTTAAGCCGGCGTCCTCGGTCAATTCCGGACACACTTCTTGTGATCCGAAGAACAATTTATACATCTCCACGGGTGTCGTACCCATGAAGTGTTGGAGAGCTCGTGGACCTTCCGGATTGAATTCCCACAGGCGGAGGGGGCGACGTTTGCAGGGCAGAAGACACCGAATCAGCATAACCTGTATCACTACGACCAGATTGATCTCCCTCTCCTGGAGGTCTCGAATCCGGCCCTGCAATAGGGGTACGTCCTTTGACGGCCCCCAGTTAAGCCCTTTGTTGACCCATGACATCAGCCGCTATGGAGGGCCCGAGCGAAAGACGGGCGGCGGCTTCTGCCTGCTGCCCCTGGGAGCGGTAATATAGAACCACTCCTGTTGCCATAAACCGAGCTCCTCCTGAAAAGAGCCCTCGGGCCATGGAGCATCGGCCCTCTTGCTTACAACCGCCCCGCCGCACTCTGCTTGACGCCCCTCAATCATCTTCAGCTCCACGATGAAGGTTTTGAGCCACAAACCGAAGTGAGGGGTGGTGCGGAGGAAGGCTTCATAGACGATAATGAATGATGAGATATGGAGGATGGACTCCGGAGCCAAGTCGTGGAATTCCAACCCATAGTAAAACATGAGCCCCCTCACGAAGGGATCCATCGGGAAGCCTAAACCCCGACGGAGGTGAGACACGAACACGACGCTCTCGCCTGGCTCAGGAGTGGGAATAACTTGCCCTTGGGCAGGAAGCCTATGCGAAATCTCGTAGGTTAAGTACCTGGCTTCTCTCAGCTTTAGCACGTCCTCCTCCGTGACGGAGGAGGGCATCCACCGGCCCTGCAAGTCAGAGCCGGACATTGTCGAAGTTCCGAAGCGCTCGAATCTGGAGCCCTGAGTGTTGGAGCTCGAGGCGAGGGGTGGATTCGATTAAGGATTGAAGAAAAAGAACGAGCCTGGGTCTCATTATAAAGAAGGAGACTACCAAGAGCCGTCTCCGTGACCGTTTGGAACCCGCCTTCGATGGAGGGGGCGTGGCAACATGCGCGGTTGGGTTACCCACGTCCGTATTGATGGGAATCCTGGAATAAGGGGAACACAATCTCTACTTCGACAAGACGTGCCAAGGAAACCGCTTCGCTAAACACGCTGAGGTGGTATAATAAAAACGATTCAAGTAAAGGCTTGGTAGTGGTGTGACGTCATGCCACAAAATACGTCAGCAGATTGAACTTGTGTAAATATTATTCTCTCTACGGTGGTACGTGGAATTTATTTTACAGAGCCGGACACTATCCTGGCATTCACAATCTTCTATGGATTATTCGGAGAAGGAACCCGCCTTGCAATGCCGAAGACAATATGCGCGCCGGACTCATCATCATTGAAGCCTGGTTCAGGGGCTACTGAGGGAGTCCAGGACTAGGGGGTGTCCGGATAGCCGGACTATCATCATCGGCCGGACTCCAAGACTATGAAGATACAAGATTGAAGACTTCGTCCCGTGTCCGGATGGGACTTTCCTTGGCGTGGAAGGCAAGCTTGGCAATATGGATATGTAGATCTCCTACCATTGTAACCGACTCTGTGTAACCCTAGCCCTCTCCGATGTCTATATAAACTGGAGGGTTTTAGTCCATAGGACGATCATAACAACAATCATACCATAGGCTAGCTTCTAGGGTTTAGCCTCCTTGATCTCGTGGTAGATCCACTCTTGTACTACCCATATCATCAATATTAATCAAGCAGGAGTAGGGTTTTACCTCCATAGAGAGGGCCCGAACCTGGGTAAAAACATCGCGTCCCTTGTCTCCTGTTACCATCCGCCTAGACGCACAGTTCGGGACCCCCTACCCGAGATCCGCCGGTTTTGACACCGACAATGAAGTTTGTGGATTATTTAAGCTTGCAGGTTTACCCGAAGATGAAGTCAAGAAGAAGATATTCCCTTTATCTTGGAAGGGAAAGACATTGACATGGTATAGGCTATGTGAAGATATTCGAGCTTGGAATCACAACCGATTGAATTGGAATTTCATCAGAAGTTTTATCCTATGCATCTGGTTCATCGTGATCGGAATTGTATATATAATATTTGGCCTCGTGAAGGAGAAAGTGTCGCTCAAGCTTGGGGGAGGCTTTAAGTCAATGTTATATTCATGCCCCAATCATGATCTCTCAAGAGAAATTATTATTAAGAATTTTTATGCTTGGCTTTCTCGTAATGATCAATCCATGCTCGATACTTCTTGTACTGGTTCTTTTATGAAGAAGCCTATTGAATTTCGATGGGATCTTTTGGAAAGAATTAAACGCAACTCCGAAGATTGGGAGCTCGATGAAGGTAAGGAGTCAGGTATAAACCTTAAGTTTGATTGTGTTAAATCTTTCATGGATACCGATGCTTTTCGTGATTTAGCACTTAATATGAACTTGACTCTGAGATAGTAGCTTCTTTCTGTGAATCATTTGCTACTCATGTTGATATCCCTAAGGAGAAGTGGTTTAAATATCATCCTCCCATTGAAGTAAAAATAGTAGAACCTATTAAAGCTGAAGAAGAAACCATTACTTATAATGTTGATCCTGTTATTCCTACTACTTATATTGAGAAACCACCTTTTCCTGTTAGGATAAAAGAACATGCTAAAGCTTCAACTGTGGTTCATAAGAGTTATACAAGAACACCTACACCCCTTGAACAATTTAAAGTTGAACCTAATGTTGCTATGGTTAAAGATCTCTTGGCTGAAAATATTGATGGGCATGTTACTTATTTCCGTGATGAAGCCACTAGAATTGCTAAACTCGATGAAAAAGATAAACATAGACCTGTTGTTGGCATGCCTGTTATCTCTGTTAAAATAGGAGATCATTCAGATATATTATAACTGAGCACCTTTCCGGCCCTCTCAGGCCATCAGCATTCACAGCCGTTCGATCATTGATTCTAGGCATTTTCGACCGTGTGATTAACTCTGAATCGCGGTTAGGCTTGCGTCGTTCGCTGCTAACCAGCGCTAGCCTTGATGGGCCGCTCCTCTGGTAACAATTTTGGGGGTCTGCCATTAAGTTGGACTGGATCTTTCATCCACATCCAAGAGATCTGGTAAACTGGGCCTGTTCAGCCCGTAGTTGATAGAGCGATGCGGAGATGGATTGACCAAAGGCGATGCGGATACAGAGAAGAGGGAGAGATCGAGCCAAGGCAATGTGAGGCGCGGGATTCAATCGACCGGAGTTGGAGGCTCGCACTGGGATCGAGCGGAGGCACCCACCACCCATCGCCGGGGCGTCAGCTTCTCCCTTCCCTCAGGCCCTCCCCGCACCCATCCACTGATCCACCCATCCACCCCCGGTGGCTCCAAGAGGGGCATCACAACCACAGGCACCAGCGGCGGCATGCCATCCACACCGCGCTTGCGCACCACCGGCGGCGACATGCCATCCACACCGCGTCGCGCACCACCGGTGGCCCCTTCAGGTCCGAGCCGAACTTGCCGCCGTCGGCCAGGCCGGGCCTCTCCTTTCACTGGTCCCAAGATCTGCCGACACCAACCCCGTCGTCCAGCGCCGGGTGCCTAAGATCAGCATGCCTCCTCCCAATGTGAGTTTCACTTGTAATTTTGTTTTCTGCTGGCTGTAGGATGAATGCGAATTGCGTTTGCCGGAAATACGTCTATTTTGTTCATGTTTTGACAAGCGATTTTTTCATTTAGTAAAATGTCTTTTTTCACAAGAGATGGATAAATAGGCCGATATATAAATGCAAACATTATAGTTTTGGGAATACTACTACTACTAATGAATGTTTAATATCATCTGCACAAGGTTGCTTCGTAGATCTTTTTTTTAGAATCTTCACACATCTTTTTGGTCTAATGTATAGGTTTATCTAGATGAAAAGTGTCTTTCAATATTAGGCTGATGCTTCAACTAAGCATGTCTCTTTTTCAATCTATAGCGGATATCATCTGACACTACTGTCCTACTAACAGGTATTTTCATATGGCCAAAAGAATCAGCTGCTAGAGATTTAAGAAACTGTTCAACTGCACAATTTTTGGTTACACCTTTTTCAATTAGTTTTGAACTTTGAATCCTTGTTGAATGTATGTATATTAATTTTTAGTGCCCCAAATTCAAGGGGTTTAACTTTTTCCCTTGCACTTCCTAGCGACCCAGACCAGCGCCATGCAACGAGCGTGTCCCCCTACCCCGACCTTCAACTTGAGCGGCAGATCCCACCACGACTTGGTGGCGCCGCTGGTGGAACCGGCGTCCCTAAGCGAGCAACTGTCCAGATGGCCGTCACGCTTCCGCGCAGCAGTTACTACTCCCTTCTCTCATATTCCCATCAGCTAATTCAACACAAGAACCTTGCCTTCGTCCCAAATCAAGAATGATATTCTTTTGGATCTGAATCAAGATAGGTTATATTGATCCCCCTCTAGTGAATATTTCTGTAAGAGATTTTTAATTAGGAAGATTCATTCTCGGTAGAGGAGTAGAGGCATTGTTTCCACGGGGTGGTAGTGAGGTGTTGCGGAAGCTCCAACCATATCGCCTGACTGCTTTTGGAATCTTAAATTCACTAAGTTCTTGAGCACCATGGCAAGGCAAAGGTGCTCCGCGTGCCCTGCATCTTCAAAAGAATCATCTAATGTAGTCTCCCAAAAAGTAGCATTATGTAAAAATCCGGTTCATCTGAGTATAATATGAAAACATACAAGATTCATTAGACGTGAAAAATGCTATGAGAAGAGATAACACACTAATCAACATTTTGCATTAGATTACTTAGTTGAGAGCTAGAACCTGAAGAAAAGTGAATTAAGCTAGAAACATAAAAATTAGGCACTCCCTATAACTCCAATCCCAAGTAGGCAGTCAGACATCTTGGCATTCGACTGTTGGAGATGATGTGCTTCAGAAGTGAGATGGTTCTGTTGAAGTAACGGTGCGTCTGGGTGGTCTGGCCGTTGACTGTTGTATCCATTGTGGGGTTAGCTGGCCCTGCACCTCTTCCGGCCATAGTGACTGGGCGACAACTGAAAATCCTTCTCAAATTTGAGCTCCATTTTAAAAAAAGATTCCCTATTTTTTGCATGCTTTTGGACTGTATAAATGCTCTTGATATGGTTTATAGCTGCTGCTACTACTCTTACCATCATCCAATCAAGTTATCCATGTCAAATCAACCCCTATCGACTATAAATAGAGTAGTGTCAAAGAGAAGGTTTGATTGTATTATTTATTTGCTCAAATTTGATTGTCTACTTTCTTTGGATGGAAAACTTCAACCTAAAAATAAACTGGTGGTCTATACGAAATAACACATTAGTTTTCTATTGAGTGATGCCTCACCTTTTATTTGTCTCAGCAGATTAGAGTAATAAGTTGATTGTCATTCTCTACTTTGTATTTGTATTTTTTATGAGATTGATCCAAGAAAGAATGACATGTGTGCCACATGTATGGGTCAATTCATAAGTGAAAAAATGATTTGACCTAGGAAATCTGAAACTGTAGGGTTGTATAGCAAGAAGTGTGGTCTCAAATTATTACTGTAGATTGTCTTATTTTGTAACGTATTTTGTTTCGTGAATATATATTCCAAAATTTCTCATGTACTGTTTCTGCAGAGAGGAAGAAAGGAGCTGATTGCAGGGCACTAAAATATTTCTTCACTGCCAAAGCTCCGTGATCACTTACACAGTTACACACGTATATTATCCATGTAGTATGGGTTATCTGGGATCAATTACAACATGGCACTAGGATATTGTTCATAAAGGTGGCATAATTTGTCAATTTAATATACTTCCATCTCATTGTTGATTTACTCATGCTATTTTGATGACGATGACATCAATGCCAGTTCATGGGCATCAGTGCTTGATGATATAGTGATGTGTTACTCATTGGGGCCTTAATTTGCAGCAGAAGAATATGCAATAAACTCTGAAAACTAGATTATTTTTGCTCATATGACACAAAGGCAATGGGAAATTTTTTGAGGGTGTCGATCATGCTTTCCTTTCCCTGAGCTCCAGCTATTCATGCTACTGCATATAATATCCATTGTAGCTATACAGATGTTGCCATCATTATGATATTAGGCATAATCTGGACTACTCCCTTTGAAAGGGGCACAATATTATTTTAGTTCTTATACCTTTATGTAATGTTGTGACAGAAATAAATTGTAAAGTTAAAAACAATGTTTCCCTGAGTGTTTCTATTTATTTATTTTAAAACCTATTAAATTCTCCACTTTTTTGAATTTTATTAAATTCTCCACTTTGATTACTACCCAATTATTATTAAGTTTATGCAATTTAATATTCATGTTTTGTAGCTTAGTTTATTAAAAATTCCTTTAATTCTATGAGCTATGAGTAAATTTATTAATATGTAAATGGCACATATATTTACAAATACCTACCATTTTATTGTCAAAATAGATAGGCGCGGCAACGCACGCCATCAATGATCTAGTTGTTATCATGTCTTATGTGATTTGGGTGCTAGTGTGAGTGCAATTCCATTGACTCTATATCAAGAATTTATGAATGATACAACACCTGCTGAAATAGAAGATATTGATGTTACTATTAAGCTTGCCTATAGAGACACTATCACACCACTTGGGATTGTTAGAGATGTTGAAGTCTTGTACGGGAAAATAAAATATCCTACTGATTTTCTAGTTCTTGGTTCCCCACAAGATGATTTTTGTCCCATTATATTTGGTAGACCTTTCTTGAACACCGTTAATGTTAAGATAAATCGTGAGAAAGAAATTGTTAGTGTAAGTTTCAGGGATGTGTCTCATGAGTTTAATTTCTCCAAATTCCATAGACAACCCCGTGATAAAGAATTACCTAATAGGGATGAAATTATTGGTCTTGCTTCTATTGTCGTGCCTCCTACCGATCCTTTAGAACAATATTTGCTAGACCATGCAAATGATATGCATATGAATGAAAGAAATGAAATAGATGAGATATACTTTAAACAAATGCCTGTTTTGAAACACAATTTGCCAGTTGAGATTCTTGGAGATCCTCTTCCACCCAAGAGTGATCCCGTCTTTGATCTTAAACAATTACCTGATACATTGAAATATGCTTATCTTGATGAAAAGAAAATATATCCTATTATGATTAGTGCTTACTTTTCAGAGCATGGAGAAAAGAGATTATTGAAAATTCTAAGGAAGCACCGTGCCGCTATTGGATATACTCTTGATGATTTTAAGGGCATTAGTCCCACTCCATGTCAGCATAAAATTAATATGGAACCTCTAAACCAGTTGTTGATCATCAACGACAGCTAAATCCTAAGATGAAAGAAGTGGTAAGAAATGAAATATTAAAGCTTCTGGAAGCATGTATAATCTATCCTATAGCTGATAGTAGATGGGTAAGTCATGTTCATTGTGTCCCTAAGAAGGGAGGTATTACTGTTGTTCCTAATGATAAAAATGAATTGATCCCCCAAAGAATTATCACAGGTTATAGAATGGTAATTGATTTTAGAATATTAAACAAATCTACTAGGAAAGATCATTATCCTTTACCTTTCATTGATCAAATGCTAGAAAGACTATCAAAACATACACATTTATGCTTTCTAGATGGATACTCTAATTCCCTAAATACCTGTGTCACAAGAGGATCAAGAATTTTTTTTTACTTTTACATGCCCTTTTGGTACTTTTGCTTACATACGCATGCCTTTTGGTGTATGCAATGCGCCTGCTACCTTTCGAATATGTATGACTACTATATTGTCTAAGTTTTGTGAAAAAAATTATTGAGGTTTTCATGGATGATTTTTCCGTTTACGGAACTTCTTTTAATGATTGCTTAAGCAACCTTGATCGAGTTTTGCAGAGATGTGAAGAAACTAATCTTGTCTTGAACTGGGAGAAGTGCCACTTTATCATTAATGAAGGTATTGCCTTGGGCATAAAATCTCCGAAAGAGGTATTGAAGTTGACAAAGCGAAAGTTGATGCCATTAAAAAATGTTGTGTCCCAAAGATATCAAAGGTATAAGAAGTTTCCTTGGTCATGCTGGTTTCTATAGGAGATTTATTAAAGACTTCTCTAAAATTTCTTGGCCTCTTACTAATCTTTTGCAAAAATATGTTCCATTTATTTTTGATGATGATTGTTTAGAAGTCTTCGAAATACTTAAGAAAGCCTTCATTTCTGCACCTATTGTTCAACCACCTGATTGGAACCTACCCTTTGAAATTATGTGTGATGCTAGTGATTATGTTGTTGGTGTTGTTTTAGGACAAAGAGTTGATAGAAATTAAATGTTATCCATTATGCTAGTAAAACTCTAGACAGTGCTCAAAGAAATTATGCTACTACTGAAAAAGAATTTTTAGCAGTTGTGTTTGCTTGTAATAATTTTGGATCTTATATTGTTGATTCGAAAGTAATTTTTCACACCAATCATGATGCTATTAAATACCTTGTGGAAAAGAAAGATGCTAAACCTAGACTTATCAGGTGGGTTCTCTTGCTACAGGAATTTGATTTATATATTACTGATAGGAAAGGGGCTGAGAACCCTGTAGCAGACAACTTGTCTAGGTTAGAAAATATTCTTGATGACCCACTACCTATTGATGATAGCTTTCCTGATGAACAATTAGCTCTCATAAATACTTCTCGTAGTACTCCTTGGTGCAGACTATGCTAATTATATTGTTGCTAAATTTATACCACCTAGTTTCACATAACAACAAAAGAAAAAGTTTTCTATGATTTAAGACATTTCTTCTGGGATGATCCACACTTTTATAAAGGAGTAGATGGTGTTATTAGACGTTGTATACCTGAGCATGAACAGGAACAAATCCTATGCATCTGTCACTCCGAGGCTTACGGAGGACACCATGCTGGAGACATAACTGCACACAAGGTATTACAATCCGGTTTTTATTGGCCTACTCTTTTCAAAGATGCTCGTATGTTTGTCTTGTCCTGTGATGAATGCCAAAGAATTGGTAATAGTAGTAGACGTCAGGAAATGCCCATGAATTATTCACTTGTTATTGAACCATTTGATGTTTGGGGATTTGATTATACGGGACCTTTTCCATCCTCTAATGGTATACTCATATTTTAGTTGCTGTTGATTATATTACTAAGTGGGTAGATACTATTCCAACTAGTAATTCTGATCATAACACTTCTATTAAAATGCTTAAAGAAGTTATTTTTCGAGGTTGCTAGATATTTAATGACTGATGGTGGTTCACATTTTATTCGTGGTGCCTCCCCTCTTGTTGTTGCTCTGACAGCTGGTGGCAGGGAGGGGAATCCTGGCGCCTCAGCTCAGTCTAGTAGATAGGTAGGGTTTTAGTTCTCTAAAGGGCGGCGCTTAGCTGGATGTCGAGCTTCTTCTTTGAGCCAGTCTACCAGGATTCGATCCTTCTCAAGTTTGTCCATCGGGGACGGATTAGACAAATCCCTGATGTAGATTTATGTGAGTGTAACACCCCCAGTGTTGTGCTACAGTAATCTCCTGTTGATGGTGCCATGTCATCATGCTACTGTTGCTAATTTTCACTTGATCCAAATCACAATTTAAATTCAAATCCAATCTAAAGTCAAAAATTCATATTTGCCAAACCTGAAAACTAAAATGTTCAAAGTGTGGCAAATAATCCCCTAGGTATTTGTCATGTTGGAACCAACCACTTTTGGTTTCCAGAAGTGCTCCTGGAAATTATTTAGTGGTCCAGCAGCTTTTAACATTGACCTTTTGAATTTCAAAAAAATGATTAGACAACACCTTTTGGCCTCAAACTTTTTGGTGACTTCTAGAAATAATGTGCTTCATTTATGTGACAAGTCTCATATCTATCAAAACTCCTTTAGTTTTATAATTTCAATAAAGCAGTATCTAAAATTGAACACAGAATATAGAAATGT
>NC_041393.1:96423689-96439789 GCF_002162155.2 Triticum dicoccoides
TCCGATCCAGATCGGGGGCAGCGAACATAGGCGACCACGCCGCCTCGCGCCCCGCCACTGGCACCCACCCCGGAGCCGCCCCACCGCCATCCTCCTCGCCTCCCCCTCTCCCGATCTGGGAGCCCCGACGCCGCGCCCGACCCGCCATCCGTCGCCCGAAGATCCCCACCTCGCCGGATGCCTCGCAGCTCATCCCTCGCACCCTCGTCACCTCTTCCTTGTCAGTCGATGATAACCCACAAGTGTAAGGGATCGCAACAGCTCCCGAGGGTAAAGTATTCAACCCAAATTTATTGATTCGACACAAGGGGAGCCAAAGAATATTCTTGAGTATTAGCAGTTGAGTTGTCAATTAAACCACACCTGGCTAACTTAGTATCTGCAGCAAAGTATTTACTAGCAAAGTAATATGATAATAAAGGTAACGGTAGCAAAAGTAATGTTTTGGGGTTTTGTAGTAGTTGTAACAGTAGCAACGGAAAAGTAAATAGACGAAGAACAATATGTGAAAAGCTCGTAGGCAATGGATCAGTGATGGATAATTATGCCGGATGCGATTCCTCATGTAATAGCTATAACATAGGGTGACACAGAACTAGCTCCAATTCATCAATGAAATGTAGGCATGTATTCCGTAAATAGTCATACGTGCTTATGGAAAAGAACTTGCATGACATCTTTTGTCCTACCCTCCCGTGGCAGCTGGGTCCTAGCGGAAACTAAGGGATATTAAGGCCTCCTATTAAGGCCTCCTTTTAATAGAGAACCGGAACAAAGCATTAGCACATAGTGAATACATGAACTCCTCAAACTATGGTCATCACCGAGAAGTATCCCGATTATTGTCACTTCGGGGTTGTCGGATCATAACACATAATAGGTGACTATAGACTTGCAATATAGGATCAAGAACACACATATATTCATGAAAACATAATAGGTTCATATCTGAAATCATGGCACTCGGGCCCTAGTGACAAGCATTAAGCATAGCAAAGTCATAGCAACATCAATCTCAGAACATAGTGGATACTAGGGATCAAACCCTAACAAAACTAACTTGATTACATGGTAAATCTCATCCAACCCATCACCGTCCAGCAAGCCTATGATGGAATTACTCATGCACGGCGGTAAGCATCTTGAAAAATTGGTGATGGAGGATGGTTGATGATGACGACGGCGACGAATCCCCCTCTCCGGAGCCCCGAACGAACTCCAGATCAGCCCTCCCGAGAGAGATTAGGGCTTGGCGGCGGCTCCGTGTCGTGAAACGCGATGGAACTTTCTCCCTCATTTTTTCTCCCCGAACGTGAATATATGGAGTTGGAGTTGAGGTCGGTGGAGGTCCAGGGGGCCTATGAGACAGGGGGGCGCGCCCAGGGGAGGGGGCGCGCCCCCACCCTCGTGGACAGGGTGTGGGCCCCCTGGTCTTGATTCTTTCGCCAATATTTTTTAATATTTTCCAAAAAGTGCCTCCGTGGATTTTCAGGACATTCCGAGAACTTTTCTTTTCTACACATAAAACAACATCATTGCAGTTCTGCTGAAAACAACATCAGTCTGGGTTAGTTTCATTCAAATCATGCAAGTTAGAGTCCAAAACAAGGGAAAAAGTGTTTGAAAAGTAGATACGTTGGAGACGTATCAACTCCCCCAAGCTTAAGCCTTTGCTTGTCCTCAAGCAATTCAGTTGATAAACTGAAAGTGATAAAGAAAAACTTTTACAAACTCTATTTGCTCTTGTTGTTGTAAACATGCAAAGCCATCATTCAGGTTTCAGCAAATATTATGAACTAACCATACTCACAATAACACTTAGGTATCACAATTACTCATATCAATAGCATAATCAGCTAGCGAGCCATAATAATAAAAATCGGATGACAACACTTTCTCAAAACAATCATAACATGATATAACAAAATGGTATCTCGCTAGCCCTTTCTGAGACCGCAAAACATAAATGCAGAGCACCTTTAAAGATCAAGGACTGACTAAACATTGTAATTCATGGTAAAAGAGATCCAGTCAAGTCATACCCAATATAAACCAATAATAATGAATGCAAATGACAGTGTGCTCTCCAGCGGGTGCTTTTTCATAAGAAGGGTGATGACTCAACATAAAAGTAAATAGATAGGCCGTTCGCAGAGGGAAGCGTGGATTTGTAGAGGTGCCAGAGCTCGATTTTAAAATAGAGATCGAATAACATTTTGAGCGGCATACTTTCGCTGTCAACGCAACAACTATGAGATGGCTGTATCTTCCATACTACATGCATTATAGGCAGTTCCCAAATAGAATGGTAAAGGTTTATACTCCCCCAACCACCAACAAGCATCAATCCATGGCTTGCTCGAAACAACGAGTGCCTCCAACTAACAACAGCCCTGGGGGAGTTTTGTTTAATTATTTTGATTTGCTTTGATCTTTTTGGATCATGGGGCTGGGCATCCTGGTTACCGGCCCTTTCTCGTGAATGAGGAGCGGAGTCCACTCCTCTTGAGAATAACCCACCTAGCATGGAAGATATAGGCAGCCCTAGTTGAAACATGAGCTGCTCGAGCATACAAAACAGAATTTCATTTGAAGGTTTGGAGTTTGGCACATACAAATTTACTTGGAATGGCAGGTAAATACCGCATATAGGAAGGTATGGTGGACTCATATGGAATAACTTTGGGGTTTAAGGAGTTTGGATGCACAAGCAGTATTCCCGCTTAGTACAGGTGAAGGCTAGCAAAAGACTGGGAAGCGACCAACTGAGAGAGCGACAACAGTCGTAAGCATGCATTAAAATTAATTCATCCCGAATACAAACATGAGTAGGATATAATCCACCATGAACATAAATATCATGAAGGCTATGTTGATTTGTTTCAACTACATGCGTGAACATGTGCCAAGTCGAGTCACTCAATTCATTCAAAGGAGGATACCATCCCATCATACCACATCATAATCATTCTAACAGCTGATACATCTCCAACGTATCTATAATTTATGAAGCATTCATGCTATTTTATTATCTGTTTTGAATGATTATGGGCTTTATTATACACTTCTATATTACTTTTGGGACTAACCTATTAACCGGAGGCCCAACCCATATTGTTGTTTTATTGCCTGTTTCAGTATTTTGAGGAAAAGGAATATCAAACGGAGTCCAAACGGAATGAAACCTTCGGCAGCGTGATTTTTTGGAAGAATATGATCCGGGAGACTTGGAGTTCATGTCAGAAGATCCTCAAGGAGGCGACGAGATAGGAGGACGCCCCCCTACTGGGCGCGCCCCCTGTCTTGTGGGCCCCTCGAGCACCTCTCGACCGACTTCCTTCGCCTATATAAGCCTACGTACCCTAAAAACATCGAATATCAATATAGATCGGGAGTTCCGCCGCCGCAAGCCTCTGTAGCCACCAAAAACCTCTCGGGAGCCCGTTCTGGCACCATGTCGGAGGGGAACCCATCACCAGTGGCCATCTTCATCATCCCGGCGCTCTCCATGATGAGGAGGGAGTAGTTTACCCTTGGGGCTGAGGGTATGTACCAGTAGCTATGTGTTTGATCTCTCTCTCTTGTGTTCTCTCTATGGCACGATCTTGATGTATCACGAGCTTTGTTATTATAGTTGGATCTTATGATGTTTCTCCCCCTCTACTCTCTTGTGATGAATTGAGTTTCCCTCTTGAAGTTATCTTATCGGATCGAGTCTTTGATTTGAGAACACTTGATGTATGTCTTGCCGTGTTTATCTTCGGTGACAATGGGATATCACATGCCACTTGATGTATGTTTTGGTGACCAACTTGCAGGTTCCGCCCATGAACCTATGCATAGGGGTTGGCACACGTTTTCTTGACTCTCCAGTAGAAACTTTGGGGCACTCTTTGAAGTTCTTTGTGTTGGTTGGATGAATCTGAGATTGTGTGATGCATATCGTATAATCATGCCCACGGATACTTGAGGTGACAATGGAGTATCTAGGTGACATTAGGGTTTTGGTTGATTTGTGTCTTAAAGTGTTATTCTAGTACGGACTCTTTTATAGATTGATCCGAAAGAATAACTTTGAGGTGGTTTCGTACCCTACCATAATCTCTACGTTTGTTCTCTGCTATTAGTGGCTTTGGAGTGACTCTTTGTTGCATGTTGAGGGATTGTTATATGATCTATCTATGTTATTATTGTTGAGAGAACTTGCACTAGTGAAAGTATGAACCCTAGGCCTTGTTTCCTATCATTGCAATACCGTTTACGCTCACTTTTATCATTAGTTACCTTGCTGTTTTTATATTTTCAGACTATAAAAACCCTATATCTATCATCCATATTGCACTTGTATCACCACCTCTTCGCCGAACTAGTGCACCTATACAATCTACCATTGTATTGGGTGTGTTGGGGACACAAGAGACTCTTTGTTATTTGGTTGCAGGGTTGTTTGAGAGAGACCATCTTCATCCTACGCCTCCCACGGATTGATAAACCTTAGGTCATCCACTTGAGGGAAATTTGCTACTATCCTACAAACCTGTGCACTTGCAGGCCCAACACCGTCTACAAGAAGAAGGTTGTGTAGTAGACATCAAGCTCTTTTCTGGCGCCGTTACCGGGGAGGCTAGGTAAGCCGTACTCACTCACACCCCGTCAACTAAGCTCTTTTCTGGCGCCGTTGCCGGGGAGGTGAGTGCTTGAAGGTATATCTTTAGATCTTGCAATCGAATCTTTTTGTTTCTTGTTTTATCACTAGTTTAGTTTATAAAAGAAAACTACAAAAAATGGAGTTAAGTTTGTCTCATATGCTTCATCTTTTTAATATCTTTCGTGAGTATGATGGAAAGGAAAATTGTGCTCAAGTGCTAGAAGAAGAATGCATTAAAATGTTTGGCACTAAATCTTTGTATGATGAGCATGATTGCAATTTTGTTAGTATGAATTCCTTGAATATCCATGATGCTAATGATATGCAAAGCCACAAGCTTGGGGATGCTATGTTTGATGAAGATGATATTTTTTGTCCCCCAAGTTTTGATGAGCAAATTTATTATGATGATAGCATGCCTCCTATTTATGATGATTATATTGATGAAAGTGGGTTTGGAAGAGTGTCAACTTTAGGAAGTAATGATCCCACTATTTTGGAGGATGTTGAATCTTATTGTGATGAATATGAAAGTGGATTTGGAAGAGTGTCAACTTTATTTAGTGATGAGTCCACTATTTCGGAAGAGGTTCCAATTGATTATGAGAATAAAGTTACTATCTATGATGATTATTGTGATGACTTGTATGCTATTAATAATAATGATAACCATGAAACTTGTCATCATGATTTTAGTTTTCAATTGGATTATGCCTCACATCATAATTATTTTGTTGAGTTTGCTCCCACTACTATTGATGAGAAGAATTTTGCTTATGTGGAGAGTAGTAGATTTTCTATGCTTGTAGATCATGAAAAGAATGCTTTAGGTGCTGGTTATATTGTTGAATTCATTCATGATGCTACTGAAAATTATTATGAGGGAGGAATATATGCTTGTAGGAATTGCAATAATGTCAAGTTTCCTCTCTATGTGTTGAAAATCTTGAAGCTATGCTTGTTTTACCTTCCTATGCTAGTTGATTATTGTTCTCATACGTTGTTTGCTCACAAAATCCCTATGCATAGGAAGTGGGTTAGGCTTAAATGTGCTAGTCATTTGCTTCATGATACTCCCGTTATGTTTCAATTCTTATCTTTTATGTGAGCATCATTGCCATCATCATGCCTAGCTAGAAAGGCATTAAAGAAAAGCGCTTGTTGGGAGACAACCCAATCTTTATCCTTACTGTTTTTGTGTGTTCACATGATTATGCTACTATAGTAATCATGTTTTATAGCTTTTGTTTCAATAAAGTGCCAAGTAAGACCTTTAGGATAGCTTACTGTGATAGTTGTGTTGATCCTTCTGAAAATCAGAAACTTTTACACCCAGTAAATTAGTTTTGTTAATTCACAGAAACGTGCTTTTTATCTGATTCATTTTGCTCTGGATTGGTACACCAATTCCTTAGGACTTCCTAATTTGGTAGAATTGTTGGAGTTCCAGAAGTGTACGTTTGATATAGATTACTACAGACTGTTCTGTTTTTGACAGATTCTATTTACTATGTGTTGTTTGCTTATTTGGATGTATCTATGGCTAGTAATAAGTGGTATGAACCATAGAGAAGTTAGAATACAGTAGATATTACACCAATATGAATTTAGAATGAGTTCATTACAGTACCTGAGTGGTGGTTTTATTTTCTTATACTAACGGAGCTTACGAGTTTTCTGTTGAGTTTTGTGTTGTGAAGTTTTCAAGTTTTGGGTAAAGATTCGATGGACCATGGAATAAGGAGTGGCAAGAGCCTAAGCTTGGGGATGCCCAAGGCACCCCAAGGTAATATTCAAGGATAGACAAAAGCCTAAGCTTGGGGATGCCCCCGGAAGGCATCCCCTCTTTCGTCTTCGTTCATCGGTAACTTACTTGGAGCTATATTTTTATTCACCACATGATATGTGTTTTGCTTGGAGCGTCATTTTATTTTCTTAGTATTTGCTTGTTGTTATTTATAATAATGTTTTGCATCTTTATTTTCAATAAAAAATTCAAGGATAGCCTTTGCCATGGTTATTTTGCTAGTATACATGTTGCTGTTTGAAAACAGAAAGTTTACCGCTGTTGCAAAAATTCCCTAGAAAAGTAAGAGAATGATATAATGATGAAACCTTTTGCATAATGAGCTCTGATAAATTTACTACAGTGGGAATTTTATTTCATAATTTTTGGAGTTAGGTAAGTATGATGAATCTTGCATTCTTTACATACTGTACTGTTTTGACAGATTGCTGTTATGTTTGCATTGTTTGCATATGTTTGCTTGTTTAATGATTCTATTTGAGGATAGGAGTATTAAATATGCAGAGGCATTTAGTATGCAATGTTGAATAATAACTTTAGTGATTTGTTACAGTAGAAAATGATAAGGTTTTGCATTGGTTTATACTAACCTATCTCACGAGTTCTTCTTGAGTTTGTTGTGAATGAAGCTTTTGATAAAAAGAAGAGAAACCATGATATGAGAGGAATTAAGGAGACATAAAAGCTCAAGATTGGTGATGCCCAAGGCACCCCAAAATAATATTTCAAGAAGTCTCAAGCGTCTAAGCTTGCGGATGCCCCGGTAGGCATCCCACCTTTCTTCTTTAACAACTATCGGTTAGTATCGGTTGAGCCTATGTTTTTGCTTCTTCACATGAATTGTGCTATCCTTGCAATGTCCTTTTATTTTGTTTTGCTTGCTGTTTGAATACAATACCAAGATCTGAAATTATTTATTGAGAGAGAGTCTTCACATAGTTACATAATTATTTAGCTACTCTTTGATCTTCACTTATATCTTTTTGGAGTAGTTTTTCATTTACTCATGTGCTTCACTTATATCCTATGAGTAAATTGTTGAATGAGTTGATTGTCATAAATCTGAATTTATATATGCCTCATTTGCTTATCCCATGGGGAGTAATTACTTCACGTCTAAGAAGTAGAGGTTGTAAATTTATTGAAGGTTAGCAAGCATTGTATTGGTCATTTAAACAATTCATGAAAGAATATTGAAGGAAGAGAGATTTCACATATGAATATACTATCCTAGACATCTTTTATAGTTGGGAGCACTCATTAAGTATGACATGCTAAAGAGTTGATATTGGACAAGGAAGACAACGTAATGGGTTATGCTTTCCGACATCTCAGTTAAAGTATATTGTCATGGATCATTGAAACATGTTGAGCTTGCCTTCCCCCCTCATGCTAGCCAAAATTCCTTGCACCAAGTAGAGATACTACTTGTGCTTCCAAATATCCTTAAACCCAGTTTTGCCATGAGAGTCCACCATACTTACCTATGGATTGAGTAAGATCCTTCAAGTAAGTTGCCATCGGTGCAAGCAATAAAAATTGCTCTTTAAATATGTATGATATTTTGGTGTGAAGAAAATAGCTTTATATGATCTTGTTATGGAAGCAATAAAAGCGACAGACTGCATAATAAAGGTCCATATGCAAGTGCAATATAAAGTGACGTTCATTCGCATTAAGATTTTGTGCACCCAACCCTAAAAGCGGATGACAACCTCTGCTTCCCTCTGCGAAGGGCCTATCTTTTACTTTATGCCTTTTACTTTTATGCAAGAGTCAAGGTGATCTTCACCTTCCTTTTTCATTTTATCCTTTGGCAAGCTCCTCGTGTTGGGAAGATCCTGATATATATATCCAATTGGATGTAAGTTATCATGAAGTATTATTGTTGACATCACCCAAAGGTGAATACGTTGGGAGGCAACACTATAAGCCCCTATCTTTCTCAGTGTTCGATTGAAACTCCATAACCATTAGTATTGCGTGAGTGTTAGCAATTGTAGAGGACTATATGATAGTTGAGTATGTTTAGTTTGTTATTCCTGAAAATAAGATGAATTGCAATTGTTTGATGACCGAGAATGAAGTTTGCTAGTTTTCAAGAAAGTTTATGGTCTATGCTTTGACATGTGAATTGCTTGTTACTTTATCGTGAGAAGTTTTATGAGATGAACTACTGTTATGACATATTATCATGCTAGAAAAGATGATTGAAATTATCATTGATTAATCTTGTGCACCTTCTAGCATTCACACTTCATAAATTCTTTCTTTATCATTTACCTACTCGAGGACGAGTAGGAATTAAGCTTGGGGATGCTGATACGTCTCCAACGTATCTATAATTTATGAAGCATTCATGCTATTTTATTATCTGTTTTGAATGATTATGGGCTTTATTATACACTTTTATATTACTTTTGGGACTAACCTATTAACTGGAGGCCCAGCCCATATTGCTGTTTTATTGCCTGTTTCAGTATTTTGAGGAAAAGGAATATCAAACGGAGTCCAAACACAATGAAACCTTCGGTAGCGTGATTTTTTGGAAGAATATGATCCGGGAGACTTGGAGTTCACGTCAGAAGATCCTCGAGGAGGCCACGAGATAGGAGGGCGCGCTCCCCCTACTGGGTGCGCCCCCTGTCTCATGGGCCCATCGAGCACCTCCCGATCGACTTCCTTCGCCTATATAAGCCTACGTACCCTAAAAACATCGAATATCAAGATAGATCAGGAGTTCCGCCGCTGCAAGCCTCTGTAGCCACCAAAAACATTTCGGGAGCCCGTTCCGACACCCTGCCGGAGGGGGAACCCATCACCGGTGGCCATCTTCATCATCCCGGCGCTCTCTATGACGAGGAGGGAGTAGTTCACCCTCGGGGCTGAGGGTATGTACCAGTAGCTATGTGTTTGCTCTCTCTCTCTCTCTCTCTCTCTCTCGTGTTCTCTCTATGGCACGATCTTGATGTATCATGAGCATTGTTATTATAGTTGGATCTTATGATGTTTCTCCCCCTCTACTCTCTTGTGATGAATTGAGTTTCCCTCTTGAAGTTATCTTATCGGATTGAGTCTTTGATTTGAGAACACTTGATGTATGTCTTGCCGTGTTTATCTTTGCTGACAATGGGATATCACGTGCCACTTGATGTATGTTTTGGTGACCAACTTGCGGGTTCCGCCCATGAACCTATGCATAGGGGTTGGCACACGTTTTCTTGACTCTCCGGTAGAAACTTTGGGGCACTATTTGAAGTACTTTGTGTTGGTTGGATGAATCTGAGATTGTGTGATGCATATCATATAATCATACCCATGGATACTTGAGGTGACAATGGAGTATCTAGGTGACATTAGGGTTTTGGTTGATTTGTGTCTTAAAGTGTTATTCTAGTACGGACTCTTTTATAGATTGATCCGAAAGAATAACTTTGAGGTGGTTTCGTACCCTACCATAATCTCTACGTTTGTTCTCTGCTATTAGTGGCTTTGGAGTGACTCTTTGTTGCATGTTGAGGGATTGTTATATGATCTATCTATGTTATTATTGTTGAGAGAACTTGCACTAGTGAAAGTATGAACCCTAGGCCTTGTTTCCTATCATTGCAATACCGTTTACGCTCACTTTTATCATTAGTTACCTTGCTGTTTTTATATTTTCAGACTATAAAAACCCTATATCTATCATCCATATTGCACTTGTATCACCACCTCTTCGCCGAACTAGTGCACCTATACAATCTACCATTGTATTGGGTGTGTTGGGGACACAAGAGACTCTTTGTTATTCGGTTGCAGGGTTGTTTGAGAGAGACCATCTTCATCCTACGCCTCCCACGGATTGATAAACCTTAGGTCATCCACTTGAGGGAAATTTTCTACTGTCCTACAAACCTGTGCACTTGCAGGCCCAACAAGGTCTACAAGAAGAAGGTTGTGTAGTAGACATCAATAGCATGTTGGCATGCAAGGTAAACCATTATAACTCATAGCTAATCAAGCATGGCACAAGCAACTATAATCTCTAAATGTCATTGCAAATATGTTTACTTCATAATAAGCTGACTCAGAAACGATGAACTCATCATATTTACAAAAACAAGAGAGGTCGAGTTCATACCAACTTTTCTCATCTCAATAATTAAGTTCATCATATATCGTCATTATTGCCTTTCAGTTGCACGACCGAACGATGTGTACAATAATAAGAGTGCACGTGCATTGGACTAAGCTGGAATCTGCAAGCATTCAACTCAAAAGAGAAGACAAGATAATATGGGCTCTAAGTTAAATAAACAACCATGTGTATGAGAGCCACTAAACATTTTCAATATGGTCTTCTCGACCCCCAAAGGAAAGAAAAGTAAATAAAACTATTTCCACGGGAAAGCTCCCAACAAGTAAGAAGAAGAACGATAAATATTTTTGGGTTTTCATTTTAATTTCTACTACAGGCATGGAAATTAAACTAACTAATTATTTTGGTTTTTCTTAAGGTTTATCAAACACACAGGAAGAAAGCTAGAAAAAGAAATTTAAACTAACATGGATAATACAATGAAAGAGTATGAGCATCGACGACTAGTGTGTGAACATGAATGTAAAGTCGGTGAGAGATACGTACTCCCCCAAGCTTAGGCTTTTGGCCTAAGTTGGTCTAATACCAAGGACCGCTGCTACTCTCCCCGGTGTACTGGGAGGTGTAATCAGGATACCACTGGTTGGTCATCTCCGAATCCCACTGGAAAGATGATGCACGGCAAGGGTCCAGTGCAGGTTCCGGCTCAGGTTCAGGTTCCGGAGTGAAAGCTTGGGCTTGATGAGTGTACAACACTTCAGGTGTAACAAGAAAATTATCTGCAGTCAAATCAAACAACAGAGGCGCAGGCAAAATAATAGTCTCATTGTGTTTCTTATTAAATCTAAGGTTATACAAGAGCATCCTTTCTTCATTGTCAACGATAAACTTGTGGGCTACCATGCTCTTGTAATCTAAAATGTGAGGAGGCAATTTTGTCTCCTCTTTCTCATGGTGCTTAATGGGTATCTGAAAATGTCTAGCAAGACGTGAAGCATAGATACCTCCAAATATGGGGCCTTTGGTACGATTCAGGCCTAGCCGTTTAGCAACGACGGCACCCATACTAAAACTATTATCTCCAAGCAACGCATGCTGAAGAATGATAATATCAGGAACACTAAAGTTTCCAGTATTTCCACGACCAATCAAGCATCTACTAGCAAATATGGCAAACTAGCGTAAAACAGGAAAGTGTATGCTAGAGATTTTTGCCTCGGAACCATTCTTTAGCTCCTCTACAGCTATAGTGTTAACAAAGCCATCCACATCTTTACGATGGGGTTCCTCTAATTCTCCTTCATAGGGTATCCTACACACCGCGCAAAAATTATGTAAAGACATTTCTCTGAATTCATCATATAAATGAAATGATACTGCAGGTGGTGACTTCTTAGGATAATAATAAAAGTTTTGTACGAAAGTATTGGTGAGTAAGAGATACTGATCGATCCGGTCATTGATGAAACCGGTGAGGCCTGTATTCTCGATCCAAGAATAAAAATCTTCATGAATTTCAGCTTCTTTCAAGAAATCATCGCATGGCCATTCACATGGCCGCACTTTCGCTATGCGAGGAAGATTATACTTGGCTTTTTCCTTCTCTTTAGCTTGTTTTTCCAGAGAGCTTTGGCTAGAAGAGCCCCTCAAAAGTTTCCTTAACATTTTCTAAAAATTTCTGAAATTTTAGTAACTTCAAAAAAAGTGAATAAAACTAAACAAGATTGGTAGCAACTACTCCTACAAGTGCCTAGAGCCTATATCATGCATTAGAATTGCTTGGGACCTCATAAATTCAACATGCAAGCTCAAGAACATGGTCACCTATGCAGCAAAAATTTGCAATGAATAAAGCACTAGAACAAAAACTAATTGGACCAATGGAGGAGTCACATACCAAGCAACAATCTCCCAAAGTAGTTTTGTGAATGGAGCTTTGAGCAAGGAGATCAAAAATCGCAGCAAAATGAGCTAGAACTCGTGCTTGAGCTGGATGGGGATTTTTTTTTTGCGTAGAAGATGAAGTGTGTGGGTGCTGGCATAAGTGGAAGGGGGCCACCAGGGGCCCACGAGACAGGGGGCGCCCAGGGGGGTGGGTGCGCCCTCCACTCTCATGGCCTGGTGCTTGCCCCTCCTGCAAAGATTTCCGTGCCTAAAATCCTCAAATATTCCATAAAAATCATACTAAATTTGCAGGGCATTTGGAGCACTTCTATTTTCGGGATATTTTTTAATGCACGGATAATTGAGAAAACAGACGGATAATACTATTTTTGCTTTATTTATTCTAAATAACAGAAAGTAAAAAGATGGTACAGAAGGTTGCGCCTTCTAGTTTCATCCATCTCATGATCATCAAAATGAATCCACTAACAAGGTTGATCATGTCTTGTTAACAAACACATTCCGAATAACACGGAACTGGAGAAATTTCGAATAACACTAAGTTACCTCAACGGGGATATGAAAATCCCCAACAATAAGAATATCATACTTTTTCTTGACAGTAGGGAGAGGAAATTCAAAACCTCCAACAATAATAGTTGGAACTTTTCCAGTAGAATTGATGCTATGAACTTGAGATTGTTTCCTCGGAAAGTGTACTGTATGCTCATTACCATTAACATGAAAAGTGGCATTGCCTTTGTTGCAATCAATAACAGCCCCTGCAGTATTCAAAAAATTTCTACCAAGGATAATCGACATACTATTGTCCTCAGGAATATCAAGAATGACAAAGTCGGTCAAGATAGTGACATTTGCAATCACAACAGGCACATCCTCACAAATACCGACCGGTATAGCAGTTGATTTATCAGCCATTTGCAAAGATATTTCAGTAGGTGTCAACTTATTCAATTCAAGTCTACGATATAAAGAGAGAGGCATAACACTAACACCGGCTCCAAGATCACATAGAGCAGTTCTAACATAATTTCTTTTAATAGAGCATGGTATAGTTGGTACACCCGGATCTCCAAGTTTCTTTGGTATTCCACCCTTAAAAGTGTAATTAGCAAGCATGGTGGAAATTTCAGCTTCCGGTATCTTTGTTTTGTTTGTAATGATATCCTTCATATACTTAGCATAAGGATTTACTTTGAGCATATCAGTTAAGCGCATACGTAAGAAAATAGGTCTAATCATTTCAGCAAAGCGCTCAAAATCCTCATCATCCTTTGTCTTGGATGGTTTAGGAGGAAAGGGCATGGGTTTCTGAACCCATGGTTCTCTTTCTCTACCGTGCTTCCTAGCGACAAAATCTCTCTTATCATAACGTTGATTCTTTGATTGTGGGTTATCAAGATCAACAACAGGTTCAATCTCTACATAATTGTTTTTGCTAGGTTGAGCATCAACATGAACATTATCATTACCATTATCGTTAACATTATCACTAGGTTCATGTTCATCACCTGATTGTGTTTCAGCATCAGAAACAGAGATATCATTGGGATTCTTAGGTGTGTCTACAGTAGGTTCACTAGAAGCATGCAAAGTTCTATCGTTTTTCTTTTTCTTCTTTTTAGAAGAACTAGGTGCCTCTAAATTGTTTCTCTGAGAATCTTGCTCGATTCTCTTAGGGTGGCCTTCAGGATACAAAGGTTCCTGAGTCATTCTACCAGTTCTAGTAGCCACTCTAACAACAAAGTCATTTTTATTATTTAATTCATTAAGCAAATCATTTTGAGCTTTAAGTACTTGCTCAGCTTGTGTAGCAACCATAGAAGTATATTTGCTAATGAGTTTGAGTTCACCTTTAACTCTAGCCATATTATCGCTCACGCGTCCTACCTCGAAAGCATTATCCTTTAACTCTCTACCAACATAAGCATTAAAAATTTCTTGTCTAGCCATAAAGTCATCAAATTCATCTAACCATGGGCTATGGAATTTAGTAGAGGGGATTTCAACTTTATCATGTCTATAGAGAGAATTTACCTTTACTACCTATGTCGGGTTATCAAGACAATGTGGTTCTTCAATAGGCGGTATATTAAGACCATGTATTTCTTCAATAGGAGGTAAATTCTTAACATCTTCAGCTTTAATACCTTTTTCTTTCATTGATTTCTGAAAGAACATGCGGTGCCCCCATGTTTGGTTTTGGTAATTGATGACAATCTATATGGACTAATGGTTGTCTTGAGTTATATTTGAAGGATTTGTCCATAGGCTTTTCTTGAAGTCCATGTGTTGGTTTCAAGGAGTTTATGAGTTGACCAAGGTGTTATTAAGGAATTATCCAAAGATTGGTCATGTGAGTGTGAGCTTATTGCAAGCATGTCTTGAAGAAGAAGGTTGTGTGATCATTCATGTTTACCTTCAAGAGATCATCCAAATGAAGAGAGTTGCAAAGATTCAAGGTTGATCAAGACTAAGTCAAGAGTGAATCAAATTGATCAACTCACAAAGCATAGAAGATGTATCGAGAGGGATCAAGTGATCCTATGGTATGGTAATAATTGTCCATTGCACTTTGTGTACTAACCCATGGTCTATGTGAGAGTTCTATGTGGGGTTAGGTACATGTCCATGGGCTTGCGTCAAGAGAAATATATCATACAACCCATGGAAAGGATGACATCAAGTGGTGATCGTTATCAAGATTGCCATGTGCAAGTTCAAGTGGAGCATCACGAAGAGATCAAGTGCTTGAATCTTGCCATCCATTGTGGTGTCAATGGACTTGTGAAGATGTGCTAAAGAGTGGCTCACCCATAGTGGACTATGAGGGAGCAATCATCTAGTCCTCATCGAGCCAACGCAATCAAGAAAGGTGGTCCAACTTGAGGGAGTCAAGATCGTCATCATCTAGCTCAAGTGGACCATGCGCAAGGCAAAGGTTTGCCCTTGATAGGTTCTCTATTTTACCGGTCTCGTGGTGGTAGTTGGGAGATCGGGTTATAGGATCGTTTGCCGTACTATCAAGGGGGGCTCTCAAGTTGGTAGCTTGATCGTATGTTAGTAGAGAGCTCAAACCATTGCATCCTTGCATCATGTTTCTTGGTTCTTGTTTGGTTCTCATTGTGAGTCTTAGAGCTTATGGTCATCTTGATGACAAGCTTTAGTTCATCGAAAATGGAGTTCGCAAGCGTCTTCTATGATGTTTTCGATGTTGGAGGTTTTACCAGTCTTATCCGAGGAAGGGTTCTCACCTTTTTCTTATGGTCCTTTTCTATTTTGCTTCTTATTGATATTTCTTTCAAGATTGTGTTAGCCCTTGTCGCTAGCTTTCCAACAAACTTGGTTTCATCGAATTCGGAGTCCGTTTGCAAAAGTTGTGGCAGTTTTTGGTGTTCTGAAAAGGCTGCAACGGTACTACCGCGAATTGGAGCGGATGTAATTTTTTACTACCGCTCCAGAGCGGTACTACCGCGGCTCCTACAGCGGTAGTACCACTCAGGACCAAAAAACTCGTCCCAAGTCCTGCGGAAGTAGGTACAGAAGTAATTTTTTTGTATCGCTCGCAAGCAGTAGTACCGCGATCCCTAGCGGTAGTACCGTGAGGACGAGTGGTAGTACCGCTCTGTGCGGGCTGTGAGCATAACGGTTGGATTCCC